>NC_041386.1:82582552-82594072 GCF_002162155.2 Triticum dicoccoides
AGTTCTTTCCATAAGCACGCATGACTATTTACGGAATTCATGCCTACATTATATTTATGAAGTGGAGCTTGTGCCGCATCGCCCTAAGTTACGACTGTTATATGATGAATACCATCCAACGAATCCACCGATCCAAGCTCTACTAATTTCCTACATATTTCTTTTGCTAAGTTACTACTGCTATTGTTACTGTTATGCTTGCTACATAACCATTGTTATCATTGTTACCGCTACTGTTACTATTACCACCGGTATCAAAACTATCATATTACTTTGCTACTGATCACCTTGCTACAGATAATTAATCTCCAGGTGTGGTTGAATTGACAACTCAGCTGCTAATACTTGCTAATATTCTTTGGGTCCCCTTGTGTCGAATCTATAAATTTGGGTTGAATACTCTACCCTCGAAAACTGTTGTGTTCCCCTATACTTATGGGTTATCAAGACCTTTTCCAGGCGCCGTTGCCGGGGAGCATAGCTATATTTGTTGAATCACTTGGGATTATTATCAACTTATCACTATGAAGAATCTAAAGGATACCAAGACTAAGATATTTCCCTCTAGAACGAGGGGAGGTAAAGGAACTGCCATCTAGCTCTGCACTTGATTCACCTTCTATTTTGAGTAAACTTGCAACACCACCCCATGCTATTAATTCTGATATGTCGCAAGTTATTGATGATGTTACTTCTACTATGAATAATTCTTATGATGATGCTAGTACCTTGCTTGATGATAATGTGCCACTAGGTGAATTTCTTGATGAACAAATTGCTAGAGCTTGAGTTATTGAAAAGGGACAAATGCATTTTTACCCCTAGTTGGTTCCTACCCACGGGTTTTGACCTTACTTTTCGAGCTTGCTCAGTTTTGCCCTTACTTTTTCCATCGAGGTCCCTCGGATGCCCTTTGACTATTTGACCAAAACTTTAAAAATTCATAACTAAATCATACAAACTCAGAAAAATGCAAATAAGATATCAAAATGTTCAGATAAACATTACCTTTATGGGCATATCATTTGCATTCAGGAAAAAAGCATTGTTTAAACTACCCGAGGTAATTAATATTATTAACATTATTAAAAATAAATAGGTATGAACAATATTTTTTTTCATGAATAAAAATTACATGCAAATGTACGTGATGTTTTCTAAACATCCTGATAACTTATTTGCAGTTTTATGAGTTTGTATCAACTTGTTATGAATGTTCTAACGACTTTGACCATTATTTGGAAACTTCATAACAAGTTGATACGAACTCAGGAAAATGCAAATAAGGTATCAGGATGTTCAAAAGACATCACCTACATTTGCATATAATTTTTATTCACGAAAAAAATATTGTTTATACCTATTTATTTTTAATAATGTTAATAACATTAATTACCTCGGGTAGTTTAAACGATGCTTTTATCCTGAATGCAAATGATATGCCCATAAAGGTAATGTTTATGTGAACATTTTGATATCTTATTTGCATTTTTCTGAGTTCATACGAATTAGTTATGAATTTCAAAGTTTTGGTCAAACGGTCAAAGGGCATTCGAGGGACCTCGATGGAAAAAGTAAGGGCAAAACTGAGCAAGCTCGAAAAGTAAGGGCAAAACCCGTGGGTCGGAACCAACTAGGGGTAAAAATGCAATTGTCCCTATTGAAAATGTTGAAACTAATGAAATCATTGAATCTGAAAATCTTGAGACACCCATTAGACCTAGTCCTTCTAGATATGAATTTCCTAAGGTACGTGAGGGATATGTTATGGATGAAGAGACAAGTAGGGACTTTATTGCTTGCAATGATAGAGATAATCTTAAGAAATTATTATGCAAAATGAAAGAAAAATCTTTGAATGCTAGAATGAAATGTGATCTTAAGTTTGCTACTTCACCTATCTTTGTTGATGATAAGGATTATGAATTCTCTATCGACCCAGAGTTAATTACTTTGGTTGAATCTAATCCTTTCTATGGTTATGAAGTTGAAACCATTGTGGCACATCTTACTAAGCTAAATGACATAGCCACCCTATTTGCTCATGATGAGAAAATCCACTACGATTACATTCTCAAGTTATTTCCGTTCACATTAAAGGGTGATGCTAAGACTTGGTACAATACTCTTGCTCCTCGTTGTGTGCGTAGTCCCCATGATATGATCTACTACTTCTCTGAAAAATATTTTCCTGCTCATTAGAAACAAGCTGCCTTACATGGAATGTTTAACTTTGTGAAAATTGAAGAAGAGAGTCTCCCACAAGTTGGGAGACGCTTCTCCATTTGATGAATGCTTTGCCTGATCATCCTCTTAAGAAAAATGAAATACTTGATATCTTGTATAATGGGTTGACTGATGCTTCTAGGGATTTCCTAGATAGTTGTGCTGGTTGTGTTTTCAGGGAACGAACTATTTGACCAAGCTGAGGAATTATTGAATAACATATTGAAAAACTATGATGATTGGACTCTTCCTGAACCACCGCCTAAACCCACTCCGAAGAAGAGGGGTATGTTATATCTTAGTCATGTAGATATGCAAGAGGCAAAGAAATATATGAAGGAAACATGTATTAAAGCTGAGGATGCCAAAAATTTACCTCCTATTGAACAAATACATGGGCTTGATACACCACCACCCAAGGTGGAAGAGGTAAACTCTCTAATGAAATTTAATGGCAATGACAATCCTTATAACATGCATCCTAGTCAATGCCTTTATGAGTTTGATAATTACATTAGAAAACAAGATCACTTCACTGAAAATGTTATGAGACAATTGAAATACAACTCTGATACGATTGCTCGCTTGAGTGACTTGTTATTCAGAATTACAAATGATGTTAGAGGTGTAGGAAAAAACACGCTTTTATGGTTCAAACTTAGCTAGAACAAGTTGCTAAATCTCAAAGAGAATTGCTTCATGAAATGAATAATAATATAAATGACTTTGCTATTAGAGTGGCAACTAGAGGAGGTAAAATGAAACATGAACCACTTTATCCTGAGGGTCACCCTAAAATAATTGAACAAGACTCTCAAAGAATTAACACTGATGCACCTAGTCCTTCTAGAAAGAAAAAAGAAGAAGAAGAAAAATGATAGGACTTTGCATGCCTCTAGTGAACCTGAGGTAGAAAAACCTCCTAATAATGATAATGAAATTTCTATTTCTAATGTTGAAACTCAACCTGGTAATGGACATCCACCTAGTGATAATGAAAAAGATAGAGATGATGTTCATGAGGACACTCAACCAAACAAAGATAAAGAACCAGATAATGATGTTGAAATAGAACCAGTTGTTGATCTTGATGACCCACAACCTAAAAGTACAAGATATGATAAAAGAGACTTTGTTGCTAGAAAACATGGAAGGGGAAGAGAACCATGGGTTCAAAAACGTATGCCCTTTCTGTCAGGACCCCGATCCTAAGTCACACCGATCTAGGATGTAACACATCATATCACTTTGCGGCCTCACGCACGGTATTCTCACGGGTGCCACCTTACCTGGCCCGGGACCGTTTGTGCCTTTTGGTTCACGTATATGATAGTGTCGCTAGCATCCATGTGACAGAGAACCCGGGCTGACATGACTAGTCGTAAACCCAAAGTGGCACTAACTTACAGGGACAGGCATACATGACCCAGCAACGAACATGTCGGTCATCAGCGAGTGAATATAGGCTGTAGCAGCTGGGCTAACAGGACTCCGGAGAATCCGGGCTGTAGCAGGCTAGCAGGACTCCGGTAGACACCGCGTGACATTTCCCCGAAGGGACAGACACAGGAACGAAGAAGGACACATGCCGGCCAACCTAAGTGTTCCGGAGCAGTAGCAAGCTACCATGGCACAATGGAAGCACTAGGAGACATTTCCTGGTAAGAGAGGCTACCAAGGATAAACAACTAGGTTGTCGGATCCCACACATACCAAGCATTTCAAATCATACACACAATCTACTCGATATGTGCAAATACAACATGGCATCACAACAAAACTCTAGAACTCAAAGTATTTATTCATTAGGCTCCGAAGAGCCAGATATTACAAACATGGGTCTGATGACCCAGCATTCAAGTCATACAAGCAACAAGCACAAACGGAAGCTTAACTTGTGTGAGTACAGACAACTACAAATGAAAAGGCTGAGAATCCTGACTATCTACAAGACCCTCCCAAGGGTATAAGATCGTAGCTGAGGGTAACAAGCTAAATGTTGAAATCCACGCGGAACCACTCACGAGACTGAAGTCTCTCTGCAAAAACATAAATTAAGCAAACGTGAGTACAAATGTACCCGACAAGACTTACATCAGAACTAACTACATATGCATCAGTATCAATAAAGGGCGTGGTGGAGTTTGACTGCAGCAAACCAGCTTTGACTCGGTGGCTATCCTAAACTACGACTGCAAGTAACTCTTTTGAGGTGGCGCACACGAATCCACATATTCACCATATCAATACATCACTATGGATCCGCTCCCGTCTCCCTACGAGAACGCCATCCATAGCACTCACGCTTATCTTGCGCATTTTAGAGTATCCAATTTCACTTGTCTATGAATTGTACAGGCAACCCAGAAGTCCTTTACCGCAGACACGGCTATTAGAATAGATCATGTTAACCCTGCAGGGGTGTACTTCTTCACACACGCTCTCGCCACTTACCACCATGTACACATCGTGTATCTCGGTAACCTTCAAGCGGAAGCCTGGCAAGGGAGTCGGCCACGACCTGACTAACCACACAAGTCTCTAGTCCAGGTTTATCACCTATTCGGGTTCCTTCTGTAAGGAGATCCGGCCAGGGTGTCGCTCACGGCCCCAAACGATGTGTACAGGGTTCCAAGCCCACCAAACGGACGATGCTTGGTATACCCGGCCATGGTGCCTAGTCTGTCCCAAGCCCACCTATATCGGGTGCCACTTGGTAGACTACTAACACTACCTACAAACACCAGAAACTAGTTGCAACTCCTGGACAGAGATCGAGGCGATTAATAAGCCGAGAGGGGCCGAGTTACCGGAACCCAATGTGTGGTAGTAACTGTTCATGGATCACAAACACAGAACTCAGTTCCTGAGGACGGTTTCAATGATACAACCCACCATGTACTCCTACATGGCCTCTGACCGCTACCTTTACCAAATCATGTTCACACACTTAGCTCTCAACAGTAAGACATGTTCACCACATTCCAATTCATCCCCGACGAATCAGACCTGACTCAACTCTAAGCAGTATCAGGCATGACAACAAGCATGAATGAGTAGGCACATCAGGGCTCAAAATAACTCCTACTCATGCTAGTGGGTTTTCATCTATTTACTATGGCTATGACAGGTCATGCAGAGGAAAGGGGTTCAACTACTGCAACATGTAACAGTTGAATCGTTGTTGTCCTAATGCAGTAAAAGAAAGCAGGAGCAAGAGAGTGGGATTGTATCGGAATGAACAAGGGGGTTTTGCTTGCCTGGCACTTCTGAAGATAGTATAGTTCTTCATTGATGTCATCGAACTCATCATCGGTACCACGTCTACTGAAAGGGGACAAATGCCAGCAACAGAGAAGAAACACAATCAATGCGATGCAACAATATGATGCATGAATGTGGCATGGCAATATGATGTGAGTTGAGCTAATGCAACTAGCAACGATTTAAATGGAGTTGGTTTGAACCCAAGGTTCAAATTCAAACTCCATATGTGAGAATTCAAATGCCATTTATATGATTGGTCCTAAACAGCAGCTATAAGTTGTTCTAACATGCATGGAAATTGTACAGATGGTAGATTGGATTTTTCTGATCATTTTTCATATATAAATTATTTCATTTGGAATTACGGTTGAATTTCTATGGTTTTTAGAAGTTTATACTATTTTCTGGAATTTCCTAGATTATTTTAACACCAGAAAATGTATAATTGTGTCAGCATGACATCGCTGTGGCATCATCAAGTCAACAGGGGTGGTCTAGGTCAAACCTGACCTGTGGGGCCCGCACATTAGTGTGACAAGGCAGGCATAGAGGCTGACCAGTGGGGCCAGGTCAATGCTGACTGGGCAGGTCAAACCTGACAGCCGGGGCCCACTGGACTTAATCTAATCCTAAACAAAAACTAATCCAGGTTAATTAAGGGCATGGGGCCCGTCTGTAAGTGGGTCATGGGGTTAATTAGCAGGTGATTAACTGCTAATGATGCGCCGCGTCATCATCGCCGGACTCTCGTCGGCGGCGACCATTCCGTGCGGCGAAGCTGCTGCTGGGCGGTGCTAGGGGTTGTGTTTAGGTGCCGGGAGACTACCAGGAGGAAGCCCATGCTCTTCCTCATCAAACGGAGCAGGAAGGAGCAAATGGGGTGCGGTGTGCTCGCCGGAGTCGAGCTCGTGGCGGTGGCCAAAGCTCGGATGAGCTCGAGCAGGTGGCTGTAGGGCACATGGGGAGGAGCCGGTGCTGGCTACGGGCTCCTGGAGATGCGTTGAGCGTGGTGGTGTGCTCAGCTTGGACGGAGGTGAGCTAAAATGACGGCGGCGACATGACCAGCACCGGTGAGGTCTCGGGATCGATGGAGATGGGGGCTATGCTAGGCTATCGAGCACGGGGAAGGGGGGTTTGGTAGAGGAGCTCACGGCGAGGTTGTCGGTGATCCCAACGTGCTCGGGGACGGCTTGGTGACGACAAATCGGTCGACGGCGGCCATCGGTGCAGAGGATGAAGATGGTGTCGATGAGGGCACTCTAGGGCGTCCGGCATCATGTGGCTCGGCGGGGAGGACGACGACGTCGTGTCGAAGCTTGGGGTTGTGTCGGAGAGGTTCGGTGATGGCTGTGGCCGCGGTAATTGGCGGCGGCGGCGACGAGCTAGCTTGGTTGCGTCCGAGGGAGAGAGCAGAGGAGGGGGAAAGTGAGCGCGGAGAGGTGGGGACGAACCAGGGGAGTGTGGCATCTCCAGGCGCTCGGTTGAGGGCGGGAAAAGGAGCAGGAGGTGGAAGCAGGAGGTGGCTTCGCCTCCTGTGCACGCGCCATGCCGTCGTCCTTCTGGCAAAGGAAGAAGACGACTGGCGCCTGGCTCTGGTGGGCTTCTCAGAAGCTGGGCCGGCTACAGTAGCAGGCCGCCAGGTACGTTTATGTTCTGTTTTATTTCTGTTTGTTTTCTTTTTATTTATTCATTTTGCCACTAATTCGAATTCAAAAGAAATTCATAACAGGGCAAAACCTTCTGAATATTTTTATGTTGCCATTATGGACTTTTCCAAAGGCACATAAATAATTTCAGGGCCTTTTGAGTTATATTCTATATAAAATGAATATAATCCAAAACTCAAATACATATTGATTTAATTTCAAACTCCAAAAATAATTCCTTCAAAAATGTTCATTAATTTTGGTTGGAATCAGAACTCCTGCCAAAATATAACCAACATTAATTAAGGCCATTTTGGATTGATTGAATGCAATTTTCCAGGGTTCTTTGCCCTTTTTGAAATAAATTGAGGCTTCCAAATTTCCTCAATTCAAGTTTCAAAAATTTAAACATGACGCAAGCAAGATGCAAACGCTAGGCAGCACCAGAAGCTAGGGATGTGACACTTTCCACCTAAATCCACCAAGAAAAAGTCGATGAAGAATTTGAACGCTTTGCTGAAATGATTAGGCCAGTCTTTTTGCGTACTCGCTTGACTGATATTTTAAAGATGGCCCCTTATGCAAAAATATGAAAGACATCATTACTAATAAAAGGAAAATACCTGAAGCTGAAATATCCACCATGCTAGGTAATTATTCTTTTAAGGATGGAGTACCTAAAAAACTTAGAGATCCAGGAATACCAACTATACCTTGCTCCAACAAAAGAAATTATGTGAAAACTGCTTTGTGTGATTTAGGAGCTGGTGTTAGTGTTATGCCTTTCTCTTTATACAAAAGACTTGATTTGAATAAACTCACACCTACTGAATATCTTTGCAAATGGCTGATAAATCAACTGCTATACCTATCGGTATTTGTGAGGATGTGCCCGTTGTTGTTGCAAATGTTACTATCGTAACAGACTTTGTTATACTTGAGATGCCCGAGGACGACAACATGTCGATTATCCTTCGTAGACCCTTTTTAAATACTACAGGGGTTGTTATTGATTGCAATAAAAGCAATGTCACTTTTCATATCAATGGTAATGAGTATACGATGCACTTTTCGAAGAAACAATTCCAAGTGAATGGTATTAATGTTACTGAAAAATCACCGACACTCACTATTGGAAGTTTTCGAATACCTCTACCTACTGCCAAAAAGAAATATGATATACTTATTGTTGGGGACATGCATATCCCTGTTGAGGTAACTTAGTGTTTTACGAAATATCTTCGATTTCATGCTAATTGAAGGTGGTCGTTAATAAGACGTGATCAACCTTATTAATGGATCATCTTTGAGAGGTATGAAGTTGATGAATTTAGTAGGCACTACCTTCTATCCTTAATTTTTATTTTCTATTTTTCTTAGTTAAATAAAATAAAATGCAATGTTTATCCTGTTTTCTGGATTTTTCATGCAATAAAAAAATGACCCAAAAATAAAAGTGCTCGGAATGCCCTAAAAATTTAATACGGTTTTTTCTGAATATTTCTGAGTTTCTAGTGCAAATAATATTAGGGGGGTGCACCAGGTGGGCACAACCCACTGGGCACGCCAACAGCCCCAGGCATGCCCTGGTGGGTTGTGGTCTCCACGTGGGCCCCCTCATCTCTTTACCCCATGAAATCACCTACCTCAAGAAAAAATTCACCATTGCTCTCTCTCCTATGTTCTTGCTCTCAAACCCGCGGATTTCAATCTCTTTGCTCGAAGCTTGGTTTCCAAAACTATTTTGGGGATTGCTACTTGGTATGTGAGTCCTCCATTGGTCAAATTAGTTTTTTATTTAGTGGATTATATTTTGAACAATTAGCTACTCTTGGTGCTGCTGTAGGTGAGCTTGCATTTTGAATTCTAAGAGTTCTAAGTAGTTTGAATGCTCAGTATAGCCTCTATGACTGCTTATGAGTAGTTGATATCAATCTTGTGAAGTTTTGTTGACAAACATTTTGTGTACTAAAAATTTCAGAATTTTGTTCATAGGAATAAGATGAGTTTCTTTAGGAAGTTTGCTTCCAAAAATAACTCTAAGGGAGTTATTGGGGAATCATCGGATAGCAACCTCCGTATTCGGAGAATGGCGGAAGTGCGACCATGCGGATGGCCGCATAACCCCTTCATGGATGGATCCAGAATCCTTTAGGAGTTCACACAATTTGCTGCTAATGCTGGCCTCACTAACTTCATCGCAGCTGAGTGTGAACAATATCATCTCCTTACAAATTCCTTTGTGCAAAGTTTTGATTTTATGAGTAGGAATAACCCCCCTGAGGTGCAGTTTAATTTATATGCTAAAACCCGTCAGATACCACTTACTAAATTTTGTGACATATGCTTGATCCCTTCTGACAGGGAAATAAGAGATCCTAGGCCTGCTGAGTTTGAGGAATTTTATCGTACTCTGTCGGTGGGAGATGAGAGAGGGGTATCGAGTGTCACCACCACTAGCTTACAGTTGCCTTCTATGCATTATTTTTCTCTATTCATTGCAAAGTGTTTACTTGCTAGGGAGAAGGTTGGTGCACTTAGTGCTCCCGATTTCGCTGTCTTACGCCGTGCACTATATGGCGATAACACTTATAATTTAGGGGCTATTATCGCATGTCGTTTACACCTTAACAGGACCAAAGGTAAAATTCATGGCGGTATTTATGCTACTCGGTTAGCGAGTCACTTTAATATTTAGATGCGCCAACATGATCATCGTTTTCCCAAGGTTTATTTAGATCGTCAGGCTATGGTAGATAATCAATTTATTGACGGTGGGAACATTGCCATTAATGTCCCTTACAACCTGGTTTTCAGTGAAAATACTTGTGATGTTATTCCATTGCCTGCACCTGCTTTGTTTGATTCTATTGCTAGGAGCGGATACCGGATCATGCCAGATGATATCATTGCCTACCAAAACAACCAGGCAGCCCTAGAGGAGGAGCCTCAGGAGTGGGACCCTCAGGTGCCCGCTCCCCAACACTTCAACATAAGACCCGAGGGCTACTAAGAGTGGTGATTACCAAGCTAGGCTAAAACCCTAAGCTTGGGGGAGTACGTATTTCCATCGTCATTACATTCATGTCTACACATTGCATTCCAGTTGTGAGTGTTCACAGTTTTTCATTGTATTATCCATGATAGATTTATTTTCTCGTTTTCTTCTTGTGTGTTTGAAAAATTTTTAGAAAACCCCAAAATATTTCCTTCTTATTTTCGGTTTTTCTTTATAAAGTTTGATTAGTTGTAGTATGAAAAGAAAACCCAAAAAGATTTCTCGATTCTTCTTCTTGCTTGTTGGGATCTTTCCCATGTAAATAGTTTTTCTCGTTTTTGTTTTTCCTACTTTAATTTGCTTTCTTCTAGAAAAAACAAAAAACTCCAAAAATATTTCAGCGTTCTTCTCTGAATTTCTTTTCTATTTATTGAGTCATACCAAGGAGAAGACCATGATGAAAATGTTGAGTGGCTCTCATTTGCATTATTGTTGATCTAACAAAGAGCCCAAATTACCTTGTCTTCTCCTTTTGTATAAGATGTTTGCAGATTCCAGCTTAGTCCATGACACTCTTGCACTATTATTATTTTCATATCGTTCGGTCGTGCAAGTGAAAGGCAATAATGACGATATTTGGTGAACTGGTTGTGACAGAGAGAAACGGGTATGAACTCAACTTGTTCTATTTTTTGTAAATATGTTTAACCTAGTATCCATGATTCAGCATATTATGATCAAACATGTTTGCAATGACAATTAGAGATTATAGTTTCTCATGCCATGCTTAAGTAGCTAGGAGTGGATAATGATTTATCTTGGATGTCAACATTGCATTAAAATGATTGTGATGTAGTATGATGATATGGTATCCTCCTCTGAATGTTTCGAGTGGCTTGACTTGGCACATGTTCATGCATGTAGTTGAATTAAATCAACATAGCCTCTATGATATTTATGTTCATGGTGTTCATATCCTACTCATGCTAGTATCCAATGTTCATTATGCATAATACATGTTCATGACCATTTTCGCTCTCTAGCTGGCTGCTTCGCAACCTATTCGCTAGCCTTCGCCTATACTAAGTGGAAATACTACTTGTGCATCAAAATCCTAAAACAGAAGTTATTCTAGATCAGTCCACCATATCTACCTATATGCAGTATTACCCTGCCATTCTAAGTAAATTTGCATGTGCCACCTCTAAAAACTTCAAATAAACATCTGTTTTTGTGTGCCTGGATTGTTCATAGAGTGACAGGAGGTGGTCGGTATCTTCCATGCTAAGCGGGTTATTATCATGATGAGTGTTTATTCACTCGTCCTTCCACGAGAGGGGCGGTAATAGGGATTCCTAGTCCTGAAATGAAAATTGCAAATAA
>NC_041386.1:82594782-82704766 GCF_002162155.2 Triticum dicoccoides
AAATTTCCCTCAAGTGGATGACCTAAGGTTTATCAATCCGTAGGAGGCGTAGGATGAAGATGGTCTCTCTCAAGCAACCCTGCAACCAAATAACAAAGAGTCTCTTGTGTCCCCAACACACCCAATACAATGGTAAATTGTATAGGTGCACTAGTTCGGCGAAGACATGGTGATACAAGTGGTATATGGATGGTAGATAAAGGTTTTTGTAATCTGGAAACATAAAAACAGCAAGGTAACTAATGATAAAAGTGAGTGTAAACGGTATTGCAATGCTAGGAAACAAGGCCTAGGGTTCATACTTTCACTAGTGCAAGTTCTCTCAACAATAATAACATAATTGGGTCAGATAACTATCCCTCAACATGCAACAAAGAGTCACTCCAAAGTCACTAATAGCGGAGAACAAACGAAGAGATTATGGTAGGGTACGAAACCACCTCAAAGTTATTCTTTCCAATCAATCTGTTGGGCTATTCCTATAAGTGTCACAAACAGCCCTAGAGTTCATACTAGAATAACACCTTAAGACACAAATCAACCAAAACCCTAATGTCACCTAGATACTCCAATGTCACCTCAAGTATCGTGGGTATGATTATACGATATGCATCACACAATCTCAGATTCATCTATTCAACCAACACAAAGGACATCAAAGAGTGCCCCAAAGTTCTACCGGAGAATCATGACAAAAACGTGTGCCAACCCCTATGCATAGGTTCATGGGCGGAACCCGCAAGTTGATCACCAAAACATACATCAAGTGAATCACGTGGTATCCCATTGTCACCACAGATATGCACGACAAGACATACATCAAGTGTTCTCAAATATTTAAAGACTCAACCTGATAAGATAACTTCAAAGGGGAAACTCAATCCATTACAAGAGAGTAGGGGGTGGGGGGAAGAAACATCATAGGATCCAAATATAATAGCAAAGCTCGTGATACATCAAGATCGTATCACCTCAAGAACACGAGAGAGAGAGAGAGAGAGAGAGATCAAACACATAGCTACTGGTACATACCCTCAGCCCTGAGGGAGAACTACTCCCTCCTCGTCATGGAGAGCACCGGGATGATGAAGATGGCCACCGAAGAGGGATTCCCCCCTTCGGCAAGGTGCCGGAACGGGTCTAGATTGGCTTTCGATGGCTACGGAGGCTTCTGGCGGCGGAACTCCCGATCTATTGTGCTCCCGGATGTTTTTAGGGTATATGGAGATATATAGGTGGAAGAAGTACGTCAGGGGGGCCACGAGGGGCCCATGAGGGTGGAGGGCGCGCCCAGAGGGGGTGGGCGCGCCCCCCTACCTTGTGGCCTCCTCGAAGCTTCCTTGACGTAGACTCCAAGTCTCCTGGGTTGCTTTCCTTCCAAAAATGAGTTCCATGAAGTTTCAGGTCAATTGGACTCCGTTTGATTTTCCTTTTCTTCGAAACCCTAAAATAGGCAAAAAAACAGAAACTGGCACTGGGCTCTAGGTTAATAGGTTAGTCCCAAAAATGATATAAATGTGTTTAATAAAGCCCATAAACATCCGAAAACAGAAGATAATATAGCATGGAGCAATCAAAATTTATAGATACGTTGGAGACGTATCAACGGTGCCCATGGATTCAGCTAGCCATGGAGTGTGTTTATTGGTGGAGGGGGGGTAATACTTTACTTTTATCACTTGGGAACCGCCACTAATGTGTTTAGCGTGGAAGATATCGATAACTAATGGTCGTGAAGTAAACAAGAAGGGTGCATATCTCAAAATTTCATTTACCTCTGTTTTAAAAACCGATCTCTAGCACTGTTGCAAATCCCTGCTTCCCTCTGCGAAGGAACTATCTATTTATTTTTATGTTGAGTCATCACCTTCTCAAATAAGTGCCAGATCCTGAGAGCACTATTTTCACCATCGTGCATTTTATATAGTTAATGTTGGATGCATCACGACTGGATCTTTTCTACCATGAATTACAATGTTTAGTCGCTGCTCAAAATTTGGAGGTGCTCTACATTTATGTTTTGCAGTCTCAGAAAGGGCTAGCGAGATACCACTATTGTCATATTATATCATGATTGTTTTGACTAGGTGTTTTCATTTGAGATATTTAATTATCGATCGCTAGTTGATTATGTCATTGATATGAGTTAATATAATTTTTAAGAGTTACTGTTGGCATGGCTAGTTATAATCTTTGCTGAAAACCTAGGTGTTACTTAAGATTATTTATGTAAACAAGAGCAAAAGAGTTCATAAAAGTTTTTCTCTTTCACTTTCAGTTTATCAACTGAATTGCTTGAGGGCAAGCAATGGTTTAAGCTTGGGGGAGTTGATATGTCTTCGTCGTATCTACTTTTCCTAATGCTTTTCTTCTTGTTTTGGGCTCTAATTTGCATGATTTGAATGAAACTAACATGGATTGGCGATGTTTTCAGCAGAACTACCATGGTGTTGTTATTGTGCAGAAATAAAAGTTCTCGGATTGGAATGAAACTGTGTGGGGAATTTTTATACAACAAAAGAAAAATACTAGAGCCAAGAACCATCGGAGGGGGGCCCTGGGTGAGCACAACCCACCAGGGCACGCCCCCTCTCACGCGCGCCCAGGTGGGTTGTGCCCACCTGGTGGCCCCGCAGACCCTGAGTCCAACTCTATACATACCTATTTTTCCAAAAAAAAAATTAGGGAGGAAGAATTATCTCGTTTCGCGATACGGAGCCACCGCCACCTCCTGTTCTTCATTAGAAGGCCAGATCTGGAGTGTGTTTTGGGCTCCGGAGAGGGGGATCTTCAATCTTCGTCATAACCAACCCTCATTCATCGCCAATTCCATGATGCTCCCCACCGGGAGTGAGTAATTCCTTCGTAAGCTCGCTGGTCGGTGAGGAGTTGGATGAGATTCATCATGTAATCAAGTTAGTTTTGATAGGGTTTGATCCCTAGTATCCACTATGTTCTGAGATTTATGTCCATATGACTTTGCCATGCTTAATGCTTGTCGCTTTGGGCCCGGGTGCCATGATTTCACATCTGAACCGTTTATGTCATCACCACTATATCTATGTTCTATATCCGATCTTGCAAGTTATATTCACCTATTATGTGTTATGATCCATAAACCCCGGAGTGACAATAGTCGGGATACTTTCCGGCGATGACTCTAGTTTGAGGAGTTCATGTATTCACTATGTATTAATGCTTTATTCCGGTTCTCTATTAAAAGGAGACCTTAATATCCCTTAATTTCCTCGCAGACCCCGCTGCCACGGGAGGGTAGGACAAAATATGTCATGCAAGGTCTTTCCATAAGCACGTATGACTATTTACAGAATACATGCCTACATTATATTATAAGCTGGAGCTACTGTCATATCGCCCTAGGTTACGACTGTTGTATGATGAATATGATCCAACGAATCCATTGATCCAATGCCTATGAATTTCCTACATATTGATTTTGCTAAGTTATTGCCGCTATTGTTATTCTTACGCTGATGACCCACAAGTATAGGGGATCAATCGTAGTCCATTCAATAAGTAAGAGTGCCAAGCCCAACGAGGAGCAGAAGGAAATGACAAGTGGTTTTCAGCAAGGTATTCTTTGCAAGCACTGAAATTATAAGTAACAATTAGTTTGATAGCATGCTAATTTGTAACGGGCAAGTAACGGTAACGACAAATAATATGCAGCAAGGTAGCACAATCCTCTTGTGGCAAAGGATAGGCCAAAACAGTCTCTTATGAGAAGCAAAGCGTTCTTGACAGTGCACGGGAATTTCATCTAGTCACTTTCATCATGTTGGTTTGATTCGTGTTTGCTATTTTGCTAATTTTATATGTGGCTGGACCGGTGCTTAGTTGTTATTCTTACTTGAACAAACATCCTACTTATGATTAACCCCCTCGCAAGCATCCGCAACTACGAGAAAAGTATTAAGATAAAATCTAACCATAACATTAAACTTTTCATCCAAATCAGTCCCTTACGAAGTAGCGCATAAACTAGGGTTTAAGCTTCTATCACTCTCCCAACCCATCATCTAATAACTACTCCACTATGCATTCCCTTAGGCCCAAATATGGTGAAGTGCCATGTAGTCGACGTTCACATGACACCAGTAAGGGAATCACAACATACATACCATCAAAATATCAAACACAAATCAAGTTCACGTGATTACTTGCAACAAGATTTCTCCCGTGACCTCAAGAACAGAGGGGTATTAAATAGCATAATGGATCTAAACATATAATCTTCCACCAAATAAACCATACAGTAATCAATTACAAGATGTAATCAACACTAGTAGTCACCAACAAGCACCAATCTAAGGTTCCAGTACAAAGATTGAACACAAGAGATGAACTAGGGTTTGAGAGGAGATGGTGCTATTTAAGATGTTGATGGAGATTGCCCTCCCCGAGATGGGGTAGTTGGTGGTGATGATGATGACGATGATTTCCCCCTCCAAGAGGGAAGTTCCCTGGCAAAATCGCTCCACCGGAGGGCAAAGGTGCTCCTGCCCAAGTCCCGCCTCGACACGGCGGCACTTCATCCCAAACAGTACACTCCTTATTTTTTTCTAGGTCAAAATGTCTTGTATACCATAATAGGGTCATCGGAGGTGGGCCGAGGAGGGCACAACCCACCAGGGCGTGCCTAGGCTCCCTGGTGCGCCCAGGTGGGTTGTGCCCACCTGGTGGGCCCCCTCTGGTAGTTATTTGCTCCAATAATTCTTAAATATTCCATAAAAATTCTTCGTGAAGTTTCAGCTCATTTGGAGTTGTGCAGAATAGGTGGCCTAACGTAGCTTTTTCAGGTCCAGAATTCCAGCTGCCGGTATTCTCCCTCTTTGTGTGAACCTTGCATATTATGAGAGAAAAGGCATTAGAATTACTCCAAAAGGCATTATTATGCATAAAAAGATTATAAATAATAGTAGGAAAACATGATGCAAAATGGACGTATCAACTCCCCTAAGCTTAGACCTTGCTTGTCCTCAAGCGAAAAACCGAAATCGAAAAGCATGTCCACATGCTTAGAGAGAGAGAGAGGTGTCAATAAAACAAAATACGGACATAGAAGCATCATGTATATTATTATAACAACAACAAACTTTATTATAAAACTTTTATCACATAAATTTTATCATAAACTTCTCATGAACAAGTAACAATTCAGCACAACATCGAAGTACAAAGCATAAACTCTATTGAAAACCAACAAACTATGTTCTCAGTCAACTTTGCAACTACAATTCATCATATTTTTAGGAAGGGTCACGTATCGGAGCCTTTTGGCAAGTCCACATACTCAACCATCATATAGTCTTCTATGATTGCTAACACTCACCGCATACACATGAGCAAAAAGTTTCAATGGAACACATAGAAAGATAGGGGCCTATAGTTTCGCCTCCAACATATTCACCTCAAGGGTGGTGTCAACAATAATAACTCATGCCCACCCATATCCCACTGGATATATGTGTCAGGATCTTTCCTCACCACATGGTGCTTGCCAAAAGAGAAAATAAAAAGGAATATAGAGAGATACTTTGACTCTTGCATAAAAGTAAATACATAAAAGTAAAAGATAGGCCCTTCGCAGAGGGAAGCAGAGGTTGCCATGCGCTTTTTGGTTGTATGCTCAATCTCTTAGTGCAAAAGAATGTCACGTTATATTGCCCCTTATGATATCAACCTTTATTATGCAGTCTGTCGCCTTTATTATTTTGCCATCACAAGTTCGTACAACGCTCAATTTTCTCTTACACTAAATGACCTAGCACATTTAGAAGCAATTTTTATTGCCTTTTTGCACGGATGACAACTTACTTGAAGGATCTTACTCAATCCATAGGTAGGTATAGTGGAATCTTAAAACAAGATTTGGGTTGAGGGTTTTGGATGCACAAGTAGTATCTCTACTTAGTGCAGAATTTTTGGCTAGCAAAGATGGGGGCAAGCACCACATGTTAAAGGATCTATGACAATATAACTTCTATGTGAATATGAGCAAACATAAATCATTACATTGTCTTCCTTGTCTGACGTCAACAATTTTGGCATATAATATTTTTATGGGGGCTCACAATCATAAAAGATGTCCAAGATAGTGTATTTGCATGTGAATCTTCTCTTCCCTTATTAATTCTTTCATGAATTGCATCATTGACCAATGCTATGTTTGTAAATCTTAAATAAAATTTTATACTTATACTATTCCTTAAGTGATGTCATTACTTACCATAAGGTTAGCATATGATCTTTTTGTTTATTTCCTTTTTTTATTGAATATGAAAGTAAAGAAAACAAAATTCAAACTAAACTTTATTATATATCTCGCACACGATTACAAAGATAGATCACTAAGCAAGCACTTGAAAAGAAAGGATTGAACTAAACTTTTATTCAACTAAGTCAAAAGATAACTAAGGATCGAACTAAGATAAGTAAAGGCAAAATATAGTGGAGGTGATACGATATCGGGGCACATCCCCCAAGCTTGTCACAAGCCAAGGGGAGTGCCCATACCCGATACTCAAGTCTCCTTTGGTGATGAAGAAGGAGGTGGTGGTGATGACGTAGTAGGTTTATCCTTCTCTTTCTCCAGCTTACATCGGAGATTAAAATTATCTATCCTCAACTCATCGTTCTCCGTCTCAAGCTTTATTATCCTCTTGCACAACGCCTCCATGCTTTTGTGCTTGAAATGAGGAGGGACTGGTTCATCTTCATCTTCCTCATCGGAGAACCATATGTAGGGATAGGTGTCTTTGAAGATATTTTTATCTAAAGGCTGATAAGAAACTGGGCATTCTCCTCGGAATCTTGAGACAACATATTTTCAGATATGTCAGGAAAACAGCGAGAAAAGAAAACCGAAGATTTCTCCGCGATATGGTGGTCAATAGGTCCGGGCGGTATATAAAGATTTTTTTATCTCAAGAAACAAGCAAACGGGAGAAAAAACGGAGTCCGGAAGGTGCCCGAGGTGGGCACAACAAGGGTCGCCTTCCTGGTTGTTTCTTATTTTCCTAATTTTTAATATATTCCAAAACTGACAAAAAATATTTTTGCGGATTTTTCGGAGTTCGTTTACTTACCGTATCACGTACCTCCTCTTTTTCATGATTTTGCAGTGTTCCGAGAGGTTTCTTTTATCTGTTCTTCCGGTGTCATAGTTTGGATAATATTGCTTTCAATATTAATGGGCATACGTGAGATATAATGTTTTATTCTTTTCCCATTGACAACCTTCGGGTTAGTACCTTCAACATTATTTATTTTGAAGTTTTCCTACAAAGAATCTGAAACAAGAGTTGTACAAAAGAATATATTCTCCAACTTTGAACTCACACTTTTGGATTATTTTATCATGCCATCTTTTGACCTTTTCTTCAAATAATTTGGCATTTTCATAAGCTTGGGTTCTCCATTCATCTAGTGAGCTAATCTCAAGCATCCTCTCTTCACCGGAAAGTTTGAAATCATAGTTGAGTTCTTTAATTGCCCAATATGCTTTATGTTATAACTCAAGAGGCAAATGACAAGCTTTTCCATAAACCAATTTATAAGGAGACATGCCCATGGGATTGTTATAATAGCTGTTCGGTAAGCCCAAAGTGCATCGTCTAATTTCTTAGACCAATTCTTTTGGGACCTATTGACAATTTTTTTGTAAAATTAATTTTATTTCTCTATTACTAAGTTCAACTTGACCACTAGACTGAGGATGATAGGGGGATGCAATTCTATAGTTAACATCATACTTAGCAAGAATTTTACAGAAAGCACCATGAATAAAATGTGAACCACCATCAGTCATAAATATCTAGGGAATCCAAACCTTGGGAAAATAACTTCCTTAAGCATTTTAATATAGGTGTTGTGATCAGCACTACTAGTTGGAATAGCTTCTACCCACTTAGTACAGAATCAACAGCAACCAAAATATGTGTATACCCATTAGAGGAAGGAAAAGGTCCCAGGTAATCGAAACCCCAAACATCAAATGGTTCAACTGCAGTTGAATAATTCATAGGCATTTCCTGACGCTTACCAATATTACCAATTCTTTGACATTCATCACAAGATAAAATAAACTTACGGGCATCCTTGAAGAGAGTGTGCCAATAAAAACCAGATTCCAATACCTTGTGAGCAGTTCTATCTCCGGCATGATGCCCTCCGTAAGCTTCGAAGTGACAATTTCGTAGGATTTGTCCATGTTCATGCTCTAGTACACAACGTCTAATAATACCATATACTCCTTCTTTATAAAGATGTGGGTCATCCCAAAAGTAATGTCTTAAATCATAGAAGAATTTTGTCTTTTGTTGGTAAGTGAAGCTAGGTGGTATATATTTAGCAACAATATAATTAGCATAGTCAGCATACCAAGGAGTGTTATGAGAAACATTTATTGCAGGTAATTACTCATCAGGAATACTATCATTAATAGGTTGTGGGTCATCAAGAATATTTTCTAACCTAGACAATTTATCAGCTACAGGGTTGTCAGCTCCTTTTCTATCAGTGATATGTAAATCAAATTCTTGTAGCAAGAGAACCCACATAATGAGTCTAGGTTTAGCATCTTTCTTTTCCATAAGATATTTATAGCAGCATGATCAATGTGAACAATCACTTTAGAAACAACAATGTAAGATATAAATTAGGCACAAGCAAACACCACTGCTAAAAATTCTTTTATAGTAGTAGCATAATTTCTTTGGGCACTGTCTAGCATTTTACTAGCATAATGAATAACATTTAATTTCTTATCAACCCTTTGTCCTAAAACAACACCAATAGCATAATCACTAGCATCACACATAATTTCAAAAGGCAAGTTCCAATCAGGTGGTTCAACAATAGGTGTAGAAGTTAAGGCTTTCTGAAGTGTTTCAAAGGCATCTACACAATCATCATCAAAAACAAATGGAACATCCTTTTGTAAAAGATTTGTAAGAGGCCTAGAAATTTTAGAGAAGTCTTTAATAAATCTCCTATAGAAACTAGGATGACCAAGGAAACTACGGATACCTTTAATATCTTCGGGACATGGCATTTTCTCAATTGCATCAACTTTGGCTTTATCCACCTCAATACCTCGTTCAGAAATTTTATGTTCCAAGACAATACCTTCATTAACCATAAAGTGGCACTTCTCCCAATTCAAGACAAGATCAGTTTGCTCGCATCTCTGCAAAACTCGATCAAGGTTGCTTAAGCAATCATCAAAAGAAGTTTCGTAAACGGAAAGATCATCCATGAAAACCTCAACAATCTCTTCACAAAAAAACAGAGAATATAGCAGTCATAAATCTTTGAAAGGTAGCAGGTGCATTGCATAAACCAAAAGGCATACGTCTATAAGCATAAGTTCCAAAAGGACAAGTAAAGGCAGTTTTCTCTTGATCAGGTTGTGAGACAGGTATTTGAGAAAAATCAGAATATCCATGGAGAAAACAAAAGTGTGTGTGCTTAGATAATCTTTCTAGCATTTGATCAATGAAAGGTAGATGATAATGATATTTTCTAGTTGCTTTATTTAATTTTCTAAAACCAATTACCATTCTATAGCCAGTGACAATTCTTGGTGGAATAAGTTCATTTTTATCATTAGGGACAACGGTAATACCTCCCTTCTTAGGGACATAATGAACAAGACTTACCCATCTACTATCAGCTATGCGATAGATTATACCTGCTTCCAGAAGCTTCAGTATTTCAGTTCTTACCACTTCTTTCATTTTAGGATTTAAACGTCATTGGTGATCAACAACCACTGGTATGCGTCGGTCCTAAACAAACGGTTTTTAACCCCTTTCCGCGACGGCATTTGGAACCGTCACCAAGTGAGTGTGTGCGATATGGTGTCCTTCCCACATGACCCAGAAATTGTTGGGGATAGGCCCTCCTTGGACCCAGGCTGGGGCCTTGTGCGATCGGGCGAGGCATTGAAACCTAATCATTTCCGTAGGTATGTACATCCCACACGGTAATCCAAGAAAATCATTTCCGTAGGTATATACATCCCATACAGTGAATCCCAGAAAAACATTTCTGTTCGTATGTATATCTTACACAGTCAATCCAAGGAATACATTTTAGTTATTATGTACATCACACACAGTCAATCCAGGGAAAACATTTCCGTTTATACGTACATCCCACATGGTTAATCCAGGGGAAACGTTTACGTTCGTACGTACATCCCACACAGTTATATTTGTAGGCTCGTGTGTGAATGGTGTAACTATCACACACAGTCTGCCTTGGTTAACTATTTGCTTTTATCAACTATATCACACACGATTTGATGAAGAAAACTGTGTGGCATTGGGCTATCCATCGCAAGCGCTTTTACTGCTAGAACCGTTTCCAAAGGTCCATGACACATTTAGCAGGTTTATTAGTTTACAATTAATAATTCCAGTATTACGTAAATTCACATTTCATATCGAACAGCTGTTTGCCAATTTCATATCAGGCACATAAATATATTATAACATCATAGTACGGTAGCTACATGAAAACAGCATGGTACAACATATAGCTAGTTCAAGTTCATAAGAACAATATATTCATTTCCCTAATCGAGATCATCCAGTTTGAGATGAGACGTCGATGACTTGTCCTGGCGACATGTCGCCGTTGGTTGACTCCCCGTCCCCCTACTGAAGTCGACCGCATCCTCATCCTCGGCGCCGCCCTCAAGGTTGTAGTACTCGTAGTAGTGGTTGTGCCAGAGCTCGTGTTGGTACTCCACCACCGATTCCTCGACAGACAGACTCTTCTCTACCTCGACCTCGGCCACGCGCAACTCCTCCTTCGGCGCTCCTCGATCTCCGCCACCTCCTGCATCTCCAGCTCGCGCTCGGCGACCTCATGAGGAAGCAGGTGCTCCATGACCACCGCCACCTTTTCAGACGTGGGTTGCATGCTGGAGTCTGAGGTAGCTTGGAATATCTTGGCGTGTGCATCCTTGATCTTGGCGTGGATGGCCTCGACCCGGGACAGGGGGGCATCGGCGGCACGGGCGGCAGCTCGAGCGCTCTCAGTGTTTGCAGCTGCCGTCACAGCAGCAGTTATAGCTGTCTCGGCTGATGCAGCTACCCTATCGGCTACCATAGACGCCCTCTCGATGGAAGTGGCCGCGCTCAATGCGGATGCGGCGGCACTCTCGGCGTAGGCGGCCGCGCTCTCGGCACAGGCGGCGGCGCTTGGTTCCTAGAAAACAACTATGTGTGATGTTGTAGATATTTTTTATTAGCTGTGAAAGACGAATTTGGAGTACAGTGGCAACGGATGGCGTTTTAAATGTACGAGAAATTTTGTAGTACTAATACAACTGTCATGTCAACATTTGGAAAATTACATGGGTGATTTGACCTTTTAAGACATCTAAGTGATTTTCTAGCCATTTAATGACCGTAATTGAAATTTGAACTACATGTACATGCAATAGCTAACCATAACAGTTTGAAAACTCATATTTTGTGTACTTGTGTGCGATTTAATTCCATGTGCAGTAAATTGGAATGAATTTCCAAATATATTGGTCTAACGGCTATGACACAATTAAGCATGGAGTGACATGGCATTTTAATTCCAAAAAATAAAAAAAAATGATCAGAAAAATATGAAACATTGGTTGATGTAATGTCATGCCATCAAGATGATGTGGTAAAGGAATTGGCATGTTTGACGTAAGTTTCGACACACACCCCTCACAAACCAGAGCAACTCACTACAAGGCTCGTGGTTCCGAGAGGGAACAATGCATGTTTGATGACGAACGGGGGAGAGCTTCCTCTTACGGCCTTCAATTTTTTTATATGTCTAACGTGCACCACTACAATTGTAATGTGAAATTTTTGAAAATTCTAGGGGTCATTTGACCTTTTAAAGACATTTAAGTTAATATCTAGCCATTTAATGACCGTAATTCAAATTTGAACTACATCTACATGCAACGCCTAACCAAAACGGTTTGAAAAATCATATCTATGTACTTGTGTGCGAGTTAATTCCATGTGCAGTAAATTAGAAGGAATTTTCAAACATATTGGTCTCACGACATGGACACATGCATACGTATGCATGGAGTGACATGGCATTTTAATTGCAAAAAAAGATCAGAAAAACATGAAACCTTGGTTGATGTAATGTCATGCCACCAAGATGATGTGGTAAAGAAATTGGCATGTTTGACGAAAGTTTGGATACACACCCCTCACAAACCGGAGCAACACACTACAAGGCTCGTGGTTCCGAGAGGGAACAATGCATGTTTGATGACGAACGGGGGATAGCTTCCTCTTACGGCCTTCAATTTTTTTCTATGTCTAACGTGCACTAGTACAGCTGCAATGTGAAAATTTTGAAAATTCTAGGGGTCATTTGACCTTTTAAAGACATTTAAGTTAATTTCTATTCATTTAATGACCGTAATTCAAATTTGAACTACATCTACATGCAACGCCTAACCAAAACAGTTTGAAAAATCATATCTATGTACTTGTGTGCGAGTTAATTCCATGTGCAGTAAATTAGAAGGAATTTTCAAACATATTGGTCTCACGACATGGACACATGCATACGTATGCATGGAGTGACATGGCATTTTAATTGCAAAAAAAAAGATCAGAAAAACATGAAACCTTGGTTGATGTAATGTCATGCCACCAAGATGATGTGGTAAAGAAATTGGCATGTTTGATGAAAGTTTGGATACACACCCCTCACAAACCGGAGCAACACACTACAAGGCTCGTGGTTCCGAGAGGGAACAATGCATGTTTGATGACGAACGGGGGATAGCTTCCTCTTACGGCCTTCAATTTTTTTCTATGTCTAACGTGCACTAGTACAGCTGCAATGTGAAAATTTTGAAAATTCTAGGGGTCATTTGACCTTCTAAAGACATTTAAGTTAATTTCTATTCATTTAATGACCGTAATTCAAATTTGAACTACATCTACATGCAACGCCTAACCAAAACGGTTTGAAAAATCATATCTACGTACTTGTGTGCGAGTTAATTCCATGTGTAGTAAATTAGAAGGAATTTTCAAACACATTGGTCTCACGACATGGACACATGCATACGTATGCATGGAGTGACATGGCATTTTAATTCCAAAAAATAAAAAATGATCAAAAAAACATGAAGCCTTGGTTGATGTAATGCCATGCCACCAAGATGATGTGGTAAAGAAATTGGCATGTTTGCCGAAAGTTTGGACACACACCCCTCACAAACCGGAGCAACACACTAGAAGGCTTGTGGTTCCAAGAGGGAACAATGCATGTTTGATGTCGAACGGGAGATAGCTTCCTCTTACGGCCTTCAATTTTTTTGTACATCTAACATGCACTACTACAACTATAATGTGAATTTTTTTCAAAATTCTAGGGGTCATTTGACCTTTTAAAGACATTTAAGTGATTTTCTAGCCATTTAATGATTGTAATTCAAATTTGAACTACATCTACATGCAACACCTAACCAAAACAGTTTGAAAAAACATATGTATGTACTTGTGTGTGAATTAGTTCCATGTGCAGTAAATTAGAAGGAATTTTCAATCATATTGGTCACACAACATGGACACATGCATACGTATGCATGGAGTGACATGGCATTTTAATTCCAAAAAATAAAAAAAATAAAAAAAACATGAAACCTTGGTTGATTTAATGTCATGCCACCAAGATGATGTGGTAAAAAAAATGGCCTGTTTGACGAAAGTTTGGACACACGCCCCTTATAAACCGGAGCAACTCACTAGAAGGTTCATGGTTCTAACAGGGAACAATGCATGTTTGATGATGAACGGGAGATAGCTTCCTCTTACGGCCTTCAATTTTTTTCTACGTCTAACGTGCACTAATACAACTGTCATGTGAAATTTTTGAAAATTTCAGGGGTCATTTGACCTTTTAAATACATTTAAGTGATTTTCTAGCCATTTAATGACCGTAATTCAAATTTGAACTACATCTACATGCAACGCCTAACCATAATGGTTTGAAAAAAACATATTTTTGTGTACTTGTGTGCGAGTTAATTCCATGTGCAGTAAATTAGAAGGAATTTTTAAACATATTGGTCTCAAGGCATGGGCACACATGCATGGAGTGCCACGGCATTTTAATTCCAAATAATGAAAAAATGATCAGAAAAACATGAAACCTTGCTTGATTTAATGTCATGCCACCAAGATGATGTGGTAAAGAAATTGACATGTTTGACGAAAGTTTGGACACACACCCCTCACAAACCGGAGCAACACACTAGAAGGCTCGTGGTTCAGAGAGGGAACAATGCTTGTTTGATGACGAACGGGAGATAGCTTCCTCTTATGACCTTCAAATTTTTTTCTATGTTTAGCATGCACTAAAACAACTGTCATGTGAAAATTTGGAAAATTCCAGGGGTCATTTGACCTTTTAAATACATTTAAGTGATTTTCTAACCATTTAATGACTGTAATTCATATTTGAACTACATCTACATGCAACGCCAAACCATAACGGTTGGAAAAAATCATATTTTTGTGTACTTGTGTGCGAGTTAAAAAAATCATCAGACGATGTAAATATCTAGTGTTCAAAAAAGAAAATGTAAAAATCTGGCAAGACAACCGCCCCCAACGATTGGCACTCTATCTCACGGCTCGAGGTTTGGTAGGTGAGTGGCGGGGATCATTAGTCAGACATACTTCTGCATTGGAAACCATCAGCTATTATGTTCACACATAGATTTTGGCTATTATGTTCACACACGGATTTTGCTGCGGGAATCGTGTGTAATTCAAACTATAGTACTTGTAAATTCTGGCGACCGGCGTGTGTACTGTCCCCGTCGATTGATACGTCTCCGTCGTATCTACTTTTCCAAACACTTTTGCCCTTGTTTTGGACTCTAACTTGCATGATTTGAATGGAACTAACCCGGACTGGCGCTGTTTTAGCAGAATTACCTTGGTGTTATTTATGTGCAGAAACAAACGTTCTTAGAATGACATGAAACTTCACGGAGCAACTTTTCGAAAATATGAAAAATACCTGCAAAAGATGAAGGCCAGGGGGCCCACCACCTCTCCACGAGAGTGGGGGTCCGCCTGCCCCCCTAGGGCGCGCCCCCTACCACGTGGGCCCCCTATTGCCTCTCCGACTCCAACTCCAACTCCATATATTGTGTTTCGGGGAGAAAAAAATCATAGAGAAGAATTCATCGCGTTTTATGATATGGAGCCACTGCCAGGCCCTAAAACCTCCCGGGAGGGCTGATTTGGAGTCCGTTCGGGGCTCCAGAGAGGGGAATCCGTCGCCATCGCCATCATCAACCATCCTCCATCACCAATTTCATGATGCTCACCGCCGTGCGTGAGTAATTCCATCGTAGGCTTGCTGGACGGTGATGGGTTGGATGGGATCTATCATGTAATCGAGTTAGTTTTGTTAGGGTTTGATCCCTAGTGTCCACTATGCTCTGAGATTGATGTTGCTGTGACTTTGCTATGCTTAATGCTTGTCACTAGGGCCCAAGTGCCATGATTTCAGATCTGAACCTATTATGTTTTCATGAATATATGAGTGTTCTTGATCCTATATTGCAAGTCTATAGTCACCTATTATGTGTTATGATCCGTTAACCCCGAAGTGACAATAATCGGGATACTTACCGGTGATGACCGTAGTTTGAGGAGTTCATGTATTCACTATGTGTTAATGCTTTGTTCCGGTTCTCTATTAAAAGGAGGCCTTAATATCCCTTAGTTTCCGTAAGGACCCCACTGCCACGGGAGGGTAGGACAAAATATGTCATGCAAGTTCTTTTCCATAAGCACGTATGACTATATTCGGAATACATGCCTACATTATATTAGTGAACTAGAGCTAGTTCTGTGTCACCCTAGGTTATGACTGTTACATGATGAACCGCATCCGGCATAATTCTCCATGACCGATCCATTGCCTACGAGCTTTCCATATATTGTTCTCCGCTTATTTACTTTTCCGTTGCTAATGCTATCATCACTACAAAATACCAAAAACATTACTTTTACTATTGTTACCTTTTTTACCGTTATCACTACTATCATATTACTTTGCTACTAAACACTTTGCTGCAGATATTAAGTTTCTAGGTGTGGTTGAATTGACAACTCAGCTGCTAATACTTGAGAATATTCTTTGGCTCCCCTTGTGTCGAATCAATAAATTTGGGCTGAATACTCTACCCTCAAAAACTGTTGCGATCCCCTATACTTGTGGGTTATCATCGATCTAGATTCTGGCCGCCAATAAATACTACCTTGCTCATGTCGTCCCGCCTGCATTTTCATCTACATCCTCCCCTCGCTCGCCCTCTCTCTCTCTCTCTCTTTCTCAAATCTCTACCATGGCGCCGCCGGTCTGCCCACGCGCCGACGAGGAGTCGCCGCCCCCTAAGGACGCTCAGTCGATTAGCAGCGACGAGGACCCCTACGCGCCGTCTGACGAGGTTGCGCCGGACCCCCCAACTTTGGATTGGTTTTGGGGCCAGTACAATCTTTGTTTGTGGAAGTCGCTGTCGCCAGCTGAGAAAGCCAGGCAAGTGGCATTCAAGAAGGAGATGGCGGAGGAGGAAGCCAGGTACCAGGCGGCCTGTGAAGCCCAAGATGCCGCCTGGAAAAAGGAGGTGGCGGAGCTTTGGGGGCGGGCAGGCGCGTCGTCGTGCCGAGGAGGTGTACGAAGACGGGTACTTCGCGAGGAAGGTCATAGGCGTTGGCCACCTCGTCGTTGCATGGAGGTGGGCCAATAAGCTCCAGTGTGCCATCGACGAGGAGCTCCGGTGGGCGCCCAACGAAATGGCAAGATCGGCCACGCGTGTCCGCCAACAAGAGGCAGATCAGTACGTCAAGCGCTGCGAGGCGAAGGAGGTGGAGTACTGCCTCCGCACTGGGAAGACGCCACGCACCTGCCGGAATACTAGCCCCAGGAGGGATTATTAGTTTTAGTATTGTTCGTTTTCAATTTTATGCATTGTACCTAGTAGTTAAGTATCATCACGTATATGTGATGATATTATATATATATATATATATATATATATATATATATATATATATATATTCTGTGATGAACTAATGAACAATTAATATATATATATATATTATGAATTCTATTTTCTATCTGTTTTTGTATACTAATTTGAATCTAGATGTTATCATCCACATATACAGAATGGAAAGCGTACATACACACATTGAAATAGAACATATAAGAATGGAAAACAGAGTACAAACATTGAAACAGAGCAATAAACAGAGCAATACTCTGATTGCTGTGAATACATAGCTATCCACGTCGAAACGACTTTCCAAAATAAAACGCGTCCATGATACCATGACCAACAGCCCTTGCCTACGGTAGCTCTTGACTCTGCCTGAACTCGTGCAGGCGTTCGTCCAAGCAGTCGACATGCTCGCGGTACATCTGGAGCGCGATCTCGAGCTCCAAGTTGGCTATTTCATCGGAGATCACTAGCTCGAGGATGCGACGGCCATGTTCCTCTACTGCGCCCAGGTGGACACCTGGACCAAGGAGGCGGTCGAGCCTACGGACCAACTCGTTGGCATCCAACAAGCCGCGGACAAGGCGAATGGTGGCACCCATGCGAATGGCGCAGCAGGCGTCCGGTGCAAGTACGGCGCGGCCAGCCTTTGGTGCAAGTATGATGCTGAGGGCCTCTGCCCACTCCTGGCGAGGAATGAGGGTACTGACCGGACGTATACCCAGCTGTGACACCGTGTCGACAGCAGGCAAGCGCCGATGGATCCGCTCTTGCTGTGTGGTGCGCCGCGCCTCTTGCTCTGTGGTGCTCCAACGGTCTCGTCGTGCAGCGAGCCGCAGCCTATCGGCGCGGACGCGCCTAGCTTGCTCTGCAGCGCACCATCGATCATGTTGTGCGGTGAGCTGCGGCCTATTAGCGCTGACATGCCTATCTTGATCAAGCGCCATGCGCCAAAGGTCTGCTCAACCCTGGTGATGATGCGCATCATGGCGTCGTCCATCGCGTTGCTGGGGAGCTCCTCGACCTCGACGAGCCGTGGCGCCTGCTCATTTTCCTCATCGACGAGGTTGATGGCAGAGGCGGTGCTTTGGTGGGTTGGCATGCTTGGAAAAGGTGGATGTGCTACAGGCTACGCTTGTCGCCTTCGTGCATCACGCGCCGCCTATGCGCAATATCGCTGGTGGCAGGAAACATGTGAGGAAATGGCGGGAAATGGTGGCGTGTTCATAAAACGCCATCAATTAATGGAAACTTAGCATAGAAGGAACATCGAGCTAGCACAAGAAGGAGATGGTGATTAGATGAACACGGACCACACTAGGTAACCATTTTTGTTATTATCGGTATTCGCACACATATCTGATTACAGACTTGTTTGTCGCGTATCAGATACATCTTTTTATATTGAACCATTTCTGTTCTCTTGTCTAAGCGCAAACAGTTCATCGGAGTGAACCGCATGTCGTATATCGCACACACCTTAATCTGGCTGCTCGTTTCTTTTGTGTTGCCTAATCACAAATAGTTCATCCGAGTGAACCGTTTGTTGTGTATCGCACACACCTTCATCTGGCTGCTCGTTTCTTTTATTCCTCCTCATCGCAAACAGTTAATTGAGATGAATCGTATGCCCTGTATCACACACGCATTCTCCATCGCAAATGTTTTGCACCTTTTTTACGGGTTTTTTACACCACCATTTGTGATTATGGCATCGCACACAGTTTTGTCGAAGGGTCTCTGGTCGTAGTGTCGCGTTAGCAGCAACCTACGGTAGTGAACGGATTTAGCATCAGGTTCCATATTAATCTTTTGCTGACAGAGAGTGGGACTAATGCCCTTAAGATCGTCAAGAGTATATCCAATAGCAACATGGTGCTTCTTCAGAATTTTCAATGGTCTTTCTTCTTCATGTTCAGAAAGGTTAGCACTAATAATAACAGGGTATATTTTTTTCTCATCAAGATACACATATTTCAAAGTGTCTGGCAACTATTTTAATTCAAACATAGGATCACCTTTAGGTGGAGGAGGACCGCCTAGAGTTTCAATAGGCAAATTGTGTTTAAGCAGAGGTTGTTGTTCAAAGAAAATTCTATCTATCTCATTTCTTTCATGCATATGCATATCATTTTCATGGTCTATCAAATATTGTTCTGGTGGATCAGTGGGAGGCACGACAATTGAAGCAAGACCAATTATTTCATCCTTACTAGGCAATTCTTTCTTATGATGTTTTCTATTGAACTTAGAAAAATTAAACTTATGAGACTCATCACCAAAACTAACGCCGATAGTTTGTTTCTCACAATCTATTTTAGCATTGATGGTGTTCAATAAAAGACTACCAAAGATAATGGGACAAAAGTCATCTTGTGGGGAACCAAGAACTAGAAAATCAGTAGGATATTTTATTTTCTAACAATCCCAAGTGGTGTGATGGTGTCTCTATTAGCAAGTTTAATAGTAACAGCTATGTCTTCTATTTCAGCGGGTGCTATGTCATTCATAATTTCTTGATATAAGGTAAAAGGAATAGCACTGACGCTAGCACCTAAGTCACATAAACCATGATAACAGTGATCTCCTATTTTGACTAAGACGACGGGCATGCCAACAACATGTCTATGTTTATCTTTCTCATTGGGTTTAGCAATTCTAGCAGCTTCATTATAGAAGTAAATAACATGCCCATCTATATTTTCTACCAAGAGATCTTCAACCGTAGCAATGCTAGGTTCTACTTTGATTTGCTCGGCATGTTTAGGTGCTATAAAATAACTTTTATTGACCATGGTTGAAACCTTAGCATGTTCCTTTATCCTAACAGGGAAAGGTGGGTTTTCAATTAAAGCAGTAGGAACAACTAATCAACATTATAAATGATAGTTTCATCTTTAGCTATTACCGGTTCTTTAATTCCTTTTTTAATAGGTGGGTGATATTTAAGCCGCTTCTCCTTAGGGAGATCAACATGAGTAGCAAATGATTCACAAAAAGAGGCTACTATCTCAGAGTCAAGTCCATATTTAGTGCTAAACTTTTGAAAAGCATTGGTATTCATAAAAGATTTCACACAATCATACTTGAGCTTAATACCTGACTCTTTACCTTCCTCGAGTTCCCAATCTTCAGAGTTGAGTTTAATTCTTTCCAAAAGATCCCACCTGAATTCAATAGTATTCTTCATAAAGGAACCAGTACTAGAAGTATCGAGCATGGATTGATCATCACGAGAAAGCCGAGCATAAAAATTTTGAATGGTAATTTCTCTTGAGAGCTCATGATTAGGGCACGAATATAACATTGACTTATGCCTCCCCCAATCTAGAGCGATACTTTCTCCTTCACGAGGCCAAAAATTACATATATAATTCCAATCATGATGAACTAGATGCATAGGATAATTTTTTTTGTGAAATTCCAATTTCAATTGATTCCAGTTCCAAGATCCAATATCATCGCGTAGCCTATACAATGACAATGTTTTTCCCTTCAAAAATAAAGGGAAAACATTCTTCCTAGCTTCATCTCCCAGTAAACCAGCAAGCTTAAATAATCCACATATGTGCATATCAGGATGTTCAGTTCCGTCTCCTGCATAAGGATTAGCTAGCAGTTGTTCTATCATACCCGAAGGGATTTCATAACCAATATTTTCAGTATGTGCAGTAGGTAGAGGGGCAAGTAATTGTGGCTCCGATCAAGGTGAAGATACCCCGAACAAACCCCACAAAGGATTGCTCTCCATAGTAACAAGTGACAATAAATTTCAGCACGTAGTATTAATTTTCCCTTACCGATTTCCACTTACCAAGAGCGCTTCACTCCCCGGCAACGGCGCCAGAAAAGATCCTTGATGACCCACAAGTATAGGGGATCCATCTAGTCCTTTCGATAAGTAAGAGTGTCAAACCCAACGAGGAGCAGAAGGAAATGACAAGTGGTTTTCAGCAAGGTATTCTCTACAAGCACTAAAATTATAAGTAACAAGTAGTTTGATAGCAAGATAATTTGTAACGAGCAAGTAATGGTAACGAGAAATAATATGCAAAAAGGTAGCCCAATCCTTGTGTGGAAAAGGATAGGCCAAAACGGTCTCTTATGAGAAGCAAAACGTTCTTGAGGGTACACAGGAATTTCAGCTAGTCACTTTCATCACGTTGGTTTGATTCATGTTCGCTATTTTGATAATTTGATATGTGGGTGGGCTGGTGCTTAGGTGTTGTTCTTACTTGAACAAACCTCCTACTTATGATTAACCCCCTCGCAAGCATCCGAACTATGAGAAAAGTATTAAGATAAAATCTAACCATAGCATTAAACTTTTGGATCCAAATTAGTCCCTTATGAAGTAGCGCATAAACTAGGGTTTAAGCTTCTGCCACTGTTGCAACCCATCATCTCATAACTACTCCATAATGCATTCCCTTAGGCCCAAATATGGTAAAGTGCCATGTAGTCGACGTTCACATGACACCACTAAGGGAATCACAACATACATACCATCAAAATATCGAACACATATCAAGTTCACATGATTACTTGCAACAAGATTTCTCCCATGACCACAAGAACAAAAGTAACTACTCACAAATGATAATCATGATCAAGATCATAGGGGTATTAAATAGCATAATGGACCTAAACATAAAATCTTCCACCAAATAAACCATATACTAATCAACTACAAGATGTAATCAAATCTACTAGTCACCCACAGGTACCAATCTGAGGTTCCGATACAAAGATTGAACACAAGAGATGAAGTAGGGTTTGAGAGGAGATGGTGCTATTGAAGATTTTGATGGAGATTGACCTCCGCAAGATGGGGGAGTTGTTGGTGATGATGATGACGATGATTTCCCCCTCCGGGAGGGCTGTTACCCTGGCGGAATCGCTCCGCCAGAGGGCAAAATTGCTCCTGCCCAAGTTTTGCCTCGAGATGGCGGCACTTCATCCCGAAAAGTCCTCTACTTATTTTTCTATGTCAAAATGACTAATATACCAGAAGAGGGGCACCAGATGTGGGCCGAGGAGGGCACAACCCACCAGGGCGTGCCCAGGTGGTTGTGCCCACCTAATGGGCCCCCTGTGGTAGTTATTTTCTCCAATAATTCTTAAATATTCCATAAAAATTCTCTGTGAAGTTTCAGCTCATTTGGAGTTGTGCAGAATAGGTGGCCTGACATAGCTTTTTCAGGTCCAGAATTCCAGCTGTTGGTATTCTCCCTCTTTGTGTGAACCTTGCATATTATGAGAGAAAAGACATTAGAATTACTCCAAAAGCATTATTATGCATAAAAACATTATAAATAATGGTAGGAAAACATGATACAAAATGGACATATCATACACTTTCTACAAAACCATTGCTATCATTATTACCGCTATTGTTACTATTACCACTACTATCAAAACTATCATATTACGTTGCTACCTATCACCTTGTTGCAGATAATTAATCTCCAGGAGTGTTTGAATTGACAACTCAACTGCTAATACTTGCAAATATTCTTTGGCTCCCCTTATGTCGAATTTATAAATTTGGGTTGAATACTCTACCCTCTAAAACTGTTAGTATCCCCTATACTTGTGGGCTATCACGGGACATCTCTGTTGCTTCTGCAGCACGGCCGGGCCAGCCTGCTGCATCAACGGCGCAGCAGGACCTCTGTGCTACTTCAGCGGCGCGGTGGGACCTCTGTGCTGCTATGGCGGCACGGCGGGACATGTCAGCTGCTTTCGCTGCGAGGCGGACATCTCTCGTGCTTCCGCTTCCATACTCGCCTCTCCCTGGTAGTAATCTCTCGACCGATAACTCATGCGGGCCATGGTAGACGCAAGGGAATGATGATGATAGACTTGTTTTTTTGTGGATGAGGAGTTTAGGAAGAATGTGCGGTCATCTTGGAGTAGGTAGTATTTATAACCGAGTACTAATACACTCCTTAGTGGGAAACCATTCAGGTTTTAATTGGTGTGAACATGTTTGCAATTAAATATAGCGTGGTAGTAATTTGGAATGTGACAGTGTAGCGACCGACCTCAGACGGTCAAGTCTCTGTGCTTACGTGTCATCCCTGGATCGGTATGCTGACACACGCAGTACTCGAGGATTTATAACAAAGGTAAATCACATGTATAAAATAACATAAATACTATTACCTCAATCCAAATAGCGGAAGTAACAAAGGTTGTGGATTCCCATCAACACCAACGGCAAAGTTGAGTGTAGAAATCGTAACCCTAACGTATCACTTTCTCGTCGTAAGAAGTCCTGCAACATGAGACGTTGCAGCCACAAAGGGTCAGTACATTGAATGTACAGGCAAATTCACACCAGAGGATAATGATGAATAATGGCTATCACCACATGCATATTTGGCTGGTGGAAAAGCTCTATGGTTATAGTTTTTGCGAAAAGCCAATTTTTCCCTACTGCAAAGGAATATATTTTATTTAACTACAAAGTTGGTTGAAAATATTGAGAAGGTTCCTCCAACTCAATCCCAAAATAATAATCATTAACCCAACAAATTATTTAGGTAACGTGATGAGATCAATAGGATAATCCAAGAACCAGATACTCAAGATTGTCCATAACCGGGGACACGACTAATCATGATTAGTTTGTACACTCTCCAGAGGTTTGCGCACTTTTCCCCACAAGACTCGATCGCCTCCGTTGGATTTCTCGCACTACATGGTGTTTGAGAAACGGATGACCGAGACACAGTCTTTCAGAAACATTAACTCTCTACTCCAGGCAGACCATACCAAACCTACAACCCTCTATCTGCTGATCCACCTCTTCAAGAGTTTCATGTAACTTACACAACTATGCTAGAGCCCATAATAGCTTGTGGCTGCACACGGAAGTTTCTAGCATGAATAATCTTATGATCCCTTTGAGCCTGGGTGGCGGTCCATAGGAAAATCACACAGGTACTCTGGGATTTCCAAAAATACAGGCAACACTGGGTACTCCAGGTGCCTCAATCCACCCAGATGTGTATTTAAGTTGCCACCTTAAGTTGAACCATTAATTAACAATCTCACATCTGTCATGCATTTCACTCACCCAAACCACGTCTACGATCATAGCATAGCAAATTAAGCAACGCGTAGAAGTAACTCCTAAGGGTTTGAATGTAATAGGGTAATAGGTTCTACCTCATCAACTACTTCCCAACCCACATGTTAATGACATCCTAATCATGCAATGTTTGAGGATTGGAACTAATGCATAAAAACTGGGTGATAAAAGGGATATGATCAAAGTGTGAACTTGCCTGCAATGTTGATGTAGATGATTCGCACTCAAAACTCTTGATAGTTCTACTCGTCACACTCCGTTCAATCTATCGTAAGCAAGCAATAGTAAGCACACGTAAGCAATCACTCAAAAGATCGGGAAGATCGAAGAAGACAATTCGGTAAATAACAAAACCAAGCAAATAACTCTTGCAACATAAATCAATTTCTAACAATACCAAAATTAAGTGAATTTGGCCTTATCAGAAAGTTTACGTCAAGAGCTTTAATTTGCAAAAAGAATCAACTAAATCGGAGTTACGATACACAAGTTATGATCAAACGATGTTCAAATTCAAATCTGATCTAATTTCAAATTTTAAACTTTCAAAAACATGTTTGAGTTGGATTACTGGATAGAGGAGATCGTAACGAAGAAGTGGGCGTTGGTTTCATCTAATTTGGATGAACAAGTAAAAAGTTATGGTTATTTGAAAAATCAGGGCCAAGTTGTTTTACGAAAGAAAAATAGCTACGGTTAAGGTCTAACGTATAAATATGTAGACTAATTGATAATCTAATTATTCTATCATATTAGTCTAGAAATAATAAACTACGGAAGTATAAGAAGAAGAAAAAAACAAAGAAAGATACCTTTATAAGGTAGAGAAAAGACGACTTTGAAGAGAAGAGACAATTTCCAAAGGTCGCGTCGGAGAGGAGAAATATATTTTTCTTAAATGGATCTAGTCAAATCAAAATATTGATTTAACCCGAATCGGATGATTTTTGGAGGCTCTATAGGTCTATATTTATTGGTGGAAAAGAGGCTTAGGGGTCAAAGGCTAGGCAATGTGGGACTAAACGTAGACGAAAATATACGAAACACAGAAGAAAAGAGGCGGATGGGCCTAAAGGCCTTCGGCCAGCTACACGCGTACGCTGCGGCTGCAGTTTTTTTTAAACAAAATCGGCCTAAGAAAGAAAAAATAAATAAAAAGGCTGGCTGGGCCTGGCCCATATAGGATAAAGAAAAAAAATAGGGCGCCCGCTGGTATTATGATGCGCACGTGGGCCATAGTTAGTTTCAGGCGCGCGTGCAGTTTTTTTTAAACAGAATGCGATAAACTGAAGAAAAAAACTTTATATAGGCATATTATATATCAAAATTTTCAGAAAAAGATTTTATACAAGATGAACATTTTCCTAGCATTAAATAAAATTCACACAAATTCTAATAATTCCAACAGTGCTCCTCCTCTAATAAGATCCAACAAAAATCATTTTAAAAATGCCAAAATGAAATCAAATTTATTTCTCTCCAATTTTCTGTTGTAGGGAATCATGTTACCCTATTTTCCATTTATTTTATTTTTGGAGAAAAATGATTTGAATAAAATCCAAATAACTCCAAATTGAAAAATAATTCCAAAAAGACTTTGAATTTGATCATTTGAAACTCCCAACTCATATTTCATATAATTTGAAGAAGTCATTTTATCTTTTCTCATGAAAATCATTGAGCTGCATGAAGTTTATGCATTGAAATATTTCCAAATGAAATTCAATTATTTTCAAATACCCTTTCATTTAATTTAAATGGAAGAAGTCATATCATCTTCGCTCAAGCGTTTTGTATTTGAAAAGAATTTGAATTCATGGAGATCAGAAAGCAAATATGAAAGTTTGGGAAAGTCCTTTTATTCCCTCTCATTTAACTTTCAAAAAGTTTCGAATTCACTCACTTTCAGACAATCAATCAAATCTATCTATTTATTATAACATTCCAGAATTTAGAATTTTGGGATGTTACAAACCTACCACCCTTAAAATGAATCTCGTCCTCGAGATTCGGAGAGGCTAGAAAGAAATAGGTTAGGGTCGGGGTCTTCTCAAAATCCATCAATTGTCGCAAGAGGGGGTTTGGGGTGCTACCACCCTTAGAAGCATGGTTACGGTTCCATCAAAACTCATATACTTCATCCATATTGTTAACAGTGTCGGTCTTCTCAGATCTTCAGGATAATTCCTTATCTGGGCTCTTCCGGTAACGGCGTAACCTTTTCCTCAATTCTTTTGTCCTTTCATCTTGGTAAGGTTATTCTGAGACTGGGTCTTCTTACCTGACGGGTCTGGCGCCAGTACTTAACAACTAATCGATATCTCATGGTGGTCAACAATTTATGGTTTCTCCTGCAGGAAATGGGTCTGGGTTGATCCTCACCGTATAACCTACGGTTGGCAAAAGCTGCCTTATACAAGGGAAAAATTGCTATACCATTCTAAGGTTTAAACAGGATTTTGATAGTCGTCTCTCTACTATAGGTAAGTCACTCAGATTTACCATCCCATATAGCAAGGCGAATAATAAGAGTAAGTCGGTATGATGATCAATCCATCCCGCACCCAAATCATTACCCTGTATATGCTTTAGTGAATCTCGCATTCTAACACTCGGTCATCCTCACAAGCATTGCAGAATTTCTCTTGTCGACGAACCAATTTCGGATAAATCCATAGATTCTGCAAGCCAAACAACCATCTATCGTTCCTTCACAACTCTCAGGTTTTGCGTTACTCCTATAAGATCGTCTATCAATAAGGGCATATCCTCTTCCAGGGTTTTTCCTTCAGCAAGAGTGTGCTTGCTTCTTGGCAGGTCCTGGGGCCTGTGGGTTATGGCCCATCTCATCACTTGTAAACCTTGAACTTATCCTCTGGGCAACTTATCATTATTCTAACATCCAACTTCCAGCTTCCTAGCATACTTAAAATACATCCAATTGTATTGTCTCCCTTCCTTCTATTTGTACAAGACTAAGACGTGATTACTCAAACTCATCATGGAGTTATAATCATTCCATAATACCAACATCATACCTCCTTTATATCCAATAGTAATTCATCTCTTCATCCTCGTGGGTTATCCCACATACCGAGATATAAACTTATACTTATGGAGTCCATACTCCACTTCATGGAATATCATTATCCTTTCCAGGGTCAAGCGTCCTTACAGGGGAATATTGGCCATATCTGCATGGCACTTCTTCAACTGGGAAACGTGAAACACATCATGAACTCCTAACAGTCCTTCGGGTGACTCCAACTTGTTGGCCACTTCTCCCATACGCTCCAAAACTCGGTATGGTCCTACAAATCGCGGGGCTAACTTTCCCTTAACTCCAATTCGTTTAACTCCTCGCAGAGGGGACACACGAAGACATGCTCTATCTCCAATTTCATAGACTACCTCCTTGCGTTTTTTAGTCTGCATAACTCTTCTGCCTGGACTGAGATACCTTCAGTCTATCTCGAATCAACTTAACATTCTCTTCTGACTCCTTGATCACATTTGGTCCAAACAACTGACGGTCTCCAACTTCATCCCACATAGTCTTGGGGTATCACACATATCGAGACAAAACTCGTATTCATTTTGTCCGAAATCCACTCAGTGGAGTATCTTTATCTTTTCCAGGGGTCAAGGGTTCTTACAGGGTACTACCACCCTTAAAATGCACAAATCTTCCATAGACCATATTTCTCATATCCTCAGAAATGATCAAAATCTTTCTTCATAGAGTAACAACTCATAAAATCCATATCAGTACCAACGATGCTAACTTTATTCACTCTCAATTGATTACAATCTCTCACTTTTACATTACATGTCTCAACACAACACCTCGATACACTTCTACTACTCCATTTCTTTTATTGCAAACTCACTATCTAGCACAAGTCTCCTTCTCCTTGGGGCATCCTCTGGCAAAGTGCCCTGCTCTATTACAACGAAAACATATTACTTCTAACAAGTCTCGAGGTTTCCTTTTTGGGCAACTGCTGAGGTAGTGCCCTGACTCCTTGCACCTGTAATAGGTGATATGACTCAGGTCCTTCCTGGTATCCAATCTACTTCTCTTCCTGGACTTTTCCATTCCAATCATGGATTCTATTTCTCGTGGGTCATACTCTACTTCCTCCGTCAGGAATTCTACTAGATCCCCATTCATACAATTCTGGGAGATGTGTCCTTCTTCTCCACATGAATAGCAAGACTTAGTGCAGGGTTTACTCGGGTCCTCTTTAGGTGTGTCCTCCACATCTTCCTTCATCACAGGTTCTTCTAAAATTTCCATAAGGGCTCCTTTCTTTACTTCTTTCTTCTGTTGTACGGTTCTTCGTACCATGGGGTAAATGTGACATTGAGTAGGATAGTGGGTAGTCCCTTCACACAAGAAACAAGTAATCTGCCTAGTTGGGCATTCTTCAACTGGGTGACTTCCTTCACAATTAGGGCATTCATCCTTGTGTTCTTTATGGGTGTGTCCTATTTCTCCACAAATCTTGCATGCACAAGGTTTCCTCATATCCTTTCCATAAGGCTTCAACTTCTGGGACACAAGGTGAGATCTTTGCAGAGTCACTTTAATTCTCTCCAAGTGGTTACTCCTTGCCATCCATTCATGGTTTGGTATATCCTCCACCAAGTAGCAGCACCTCTTTCAAAGCACTGAAGAGCATGATGGGTCATATCATTTCCAACTATAGGGTTATTCTCCATGTGATCCTCCATGTTCTGAATCCATCGGTACGTGTCCAATTGACTCATCGGTCTAGAAAATACAAGCTCATCTCCATTCATCCTCTATTGGGTCCAAGGGTTTTGGGGTGAGATGAGAGAGAGGGAGAGGGATGCACAATACAAACAATGGTTTTGAAAAGACAGATTTTATCTGTGGCTGTCGGAAAAACATCAAACAAATGACAGCTCACAAATGTCGCATCTAACGTACGTATATAACAGGGGTTTGGTCTTCTAAAGGCCAATAAATCTTCAATGTCTCCAAACTCTTCAAGCCATGTTCATGCCTCCAATGGCTTCTTCCGATCATGCTTGTCTTTCTCAAGTTCTTTTGCCAGATCAACTCTATTGATGCGAAGTCTCTCGCGACGTCCTTTAATATTCTAGAGTTGCGTCCCAAACTTCTGGTTTCAACATCTTTCGCATGAACCATGGTCCTACTGTCCTTCAGTTCCTGACAAATCTCCGGTATCTCGAGGTTGTAGCTCCTCCAGCTTGGCTACTTTCAGCTTCTGGTTCCTGAGTTCTTCACGAAATGCTTCCTTGTCTAATACGGCTTCCTGGAGCTCCATCTTAAAATTCTTGATGTACTACTCCAGATTCTGGCGATACACCAGCTAAGGTTAAAACTTCATCTTACTGTTAGGTGCTCCATCAGCCTTCTACCATCCAATCCTTCCAAAGAAATGCATGCTTAGCTCAGCTCGGTGACCATAGTATTAGTGGCGATGACATCACGGATAACCGTGTTTCTGCCCTTGTCATTGCCATGAGCTATCTTCCATAGTTGATATCTCCTGCCTTAGGGTTTTCTTGACAAAACTTTGAGTTCTCAACTCTCCATGTTCCGGTCTTTCTCCAATACACCTTGATCTCGGGTATTGACAGCTTCCATAGTCTGCCAAATTCCATAAGGGGTGCCTTCCTAGGTCATACAAATCTAGAAATTGTACAGGGCCTTCAAATTCTCCTAGTCTTTGGAGTCTTCAACCGTTGCAGTTTCCATTATTATAATGTATGGTAAAATCCTCTTCATTCCGAATGGTCTCAGTTGTCCGATATCTTGTACTTCTTGGAGTGGTCTCATCAGCTGAAACTTCGTGTGGTCAAAAGGGGAAAGAGGTATGGTCTCACTAAAGGTAATATTTGAATAAGCTCAGAAGAGAAGAGAGGTAAAAGATCTTTTTGAAAGGGAAAGTTGTAGAGAAAAATCTTTGCTATGGGCTTGCCAGTTTCTAGGGTCACGTCCTACAGTCAACATGTGCTCTGATACCATCTTGTCGCGACCCGACCTCAGACGGTCAAGTCTCTGTGCTTACGTGTCATCCCTGGATCGGTATGCTGACACACGCAGTACTTGAGGATTTATAACAGAGGTAAATCACATGTATAAAATAACATAAATACTATTACCTCAATCCAAATAGCGGAAGTAACAAAGGTTGTGGATTCCCATCAACACCAACGGCAAAGTTGAGTGTAGAAATCATAACCCTAACGTATCACTTTCTCGTTGTAAGAAGTCCTGCAACATGAGACGTTGCAGCCACAAAGGGTCAGTACATTGAATGTACATGCAAATTCACACCAGAGGATAATGATGAATAATGGCTATCACCACATGCATATTTGGCTGGTGGAAAAGCTCTATGGTTATAGTTTTTGCGAAAAGCCAATTTTTCCCTACTGCAAAGGAATATATTTTATTTAACTACAAAGTTGGTTGAAAATATTGAGAAGGTTCCTCCAACTCAATCCCAAAATAATAATCATTAACCCAACAAATTATTTAAGTAACATGATGAGATCAATAGGATAATCCAAGAACCAGATACTCAAGATTGTCCATAACCGGGGACACGGCTAATCATGATTAGTTTCTACACTCTCCAGAGGTTTGCGCACTTTTCCCCACAAGACTCGATCGCCTCTGTTGTATTTCTCGCACTACATGGTGTTTGAGAAATGGATGACCGAGACACAGTCTTTCAGAAACATTAACTCTCTACTCCGGGCAGACCATACCAAACCTACAACCCTCTACCTGCTGATCCACCTCTTCAAGAGCTTCACGTAACTTACTCAACTATGCTAGAGCCCATAATAGCTTGTGGTTGCACATGGAAGTTTCTAGCATGAATAATCTTATGATCCCTTTGAGCCTGGGTGGCGGTCCATAGGAAAATCACACGGGTACTTCGGGATTTCCAAAAATACAGGCAACACTGGGTACTCCAGGTGCCTCAATCCACCCAGATGTGTATTTAAGTTGCCACCTTAAGTTGAACCATTAATTAACAATCTCACATCTGTCATGGATTTCACTCACCCAAACCATGTCTATGAGCATAGCATAGCAAATTAAGCAACGCGTAGAAGTAACTCATAAGGGTTTGAATGTAACAGGGTAATAGGTTCTACCTCATCAACTACTTCCCAACCCTCATGTTAATGACATCCTAATCATGCAATGTTTGAGGATTGGAACTAATGCATAAAAACTGGGTGATAAAAGGGATATGATCAAAGTGTGAACTTGCCTGCAATGTTGATGTAGATGATTCGCACTCAAAACTCTTGATAGTTCTACTCGTCACACTCCATTCAATCTATCGTAAGCAAGCAATAGTAAGCACACATAAGCAATCACTCAAAAGATCGGGAAGATCGAAGAAGACAATTCGGTAAACAACAAAACCAAGCAAATAACTCTTGTAACATAAAACAATTTCTAACAGTACCAAAATTAAGTGAATTTGGCCGCATCAGAAAGTTTAGGTCAAGAGCTTCGATTTGCAAAAAGAATCAACTAAATCGGAGTTACGAAACTCAAGTTATGATCAAACGAAGTTCAAATTAAAATCTGATCTAATTTCAAATTTTAAACTTCCAAAAACGTGTTTGAGTTGGATTACTGGATAGAGGAGATCGTAACGAAGAAGTGGGTGTTGGTTTCATCTAATTTGGATGAACAAGTAAAAATTTATGGTTATTTGAAAAATCAGGGCCAAGTTGTTTTACGAAAGAAAAATAGCTACGTTTAAGGTCTAACGTATAAATACGTAGACTAATTGATAATCTAATTATTCTATCATATTAGTCTAGAAATAATAAACTACGAAAGTATAAGAAGAAGAAAAACAAAGAAAGATACCTTTATAAGGTAGAGAAAAGACGACTTTGAAGAGAAGAGACAATTTCCAGAGGTCGTGTCGGAGAGGAGAAATTTATTTTTCTTAAATGAATCTAGTCAAACCAAAATATTGATTTAACCCGAATCGGATGATTTTTGGAGGCTCTATGGGTTTATATTTATTGGTGGAAAAGAGGCTTAGGGGTCAAAGGCTAGGTAATGTGGGACTAAACGTAGACGAAAATATACGCAACAAAGAAAAAAAGGCGGATGGGCCTAAAGGCCTTCGGCCGGCCGCACGCGTACGCTGCGGCTGCAGTTTTTTTTAAACAAAATCGGCCTAAGAAAAAAAAAAGGCTGGCTGGGCCTGGCCCATATAGGATAAAGAAGAAAATAGGGCGCCCGCTGGTACTATGATGCGCACGTGGGCCACAGTTAGTTTCAGGCGCGCGCGCAGTTTTTTTTAAACAGAATGCGATAAACTGAAAAACGAAAATAAAAATAAAACTTTATATTGTCATATTATATATCAAAGTTTTCAGAAAAAGATTTTCTACAAGATGAACAATTTCCTAGCATTAAATAAAATTCACACAAATTCTAATAATTCCAACAGTGCCCCTGCTCTAATAAGATCCAACAAAAATCATTTTAAAAATACCAAAATGAAATCAAATTTATTTCTCTCCAATTTTCTATTGTAGGGAATCATATTACCCTATTTTCCATGTATTTTATTTTTGGAGAAAAATTATTTGAATAAAATCCAAATAACTCCAAATTGAAAAATAATTCCAAAAAGACTTTGAATTTGATCCTTTGAAACTCCCAACTCATATTTCATATAATTTGAAGAAGTCATTTTATCTTCTCTCATGAAAATCATTGAGCTGCATGAAATTTATGAATTGAAATATTTCCAAATGAAATTCAATTATTTTCAAATACCCTTTCATTTAATTTAAATGGAAGAAGTCATATCATCTTTGCTCAAGGGTTTTGTATTTGAAAAGAATTTGAATTCGTGGAGATCAGAAAGCAAATATGAAAGTTTGGGAAAGTCCTTTTATTCCCTCTCATTTAACTTTCAAGCAGTTTCGAATTCACTCACTTTCAGACAATCAATCAAACAATTAATCAAATCTATCTATTTATTATAACATTCCAAAATTTAGAATTTTGGGATGTTACAGACAGGACGCAAGCTCAAAATTTATTGACAGTTCTAGTTCCGAAGTGGAACACTATTCCCGGATGGCGTAACGTGGGCACGCACTCTTGACCGCGTACGTGGCATTTGCACCATAGGGTGCATCGCAATAGGCGATGTCAACACACGACTTGTTCCATCAACCGTGTGTGCTCGTTATTACCATCGTGCATGCTCCTTTTAATTAGAATGTGTTCCCATCTAGCGCACACACCTTGATCTGTCCAACTGTTTCTGTTTGTTGTGGCTAATCATAAACAATTCATCTGTGTGAAGCGTATGTCGTCAAGTGCAGACTCCTTGATCTAGCTGACCATTTTTGTTGTGTTTCCTAATCACAAACAGTTCATCCGGGTGAACTGTATGTCGTATATCACACACACCTTCATGTGGCTACCCGTTTATGTTGTTAAGCTCATCACAAATAGTTCATTCGACTGAAATATATGCCATGCATCGCACATGCAACTACAATCTGAAACGTGTTTGTTGTCTCCGCCATCGCAAATGTTTTGCATCTTTTTTGACAGTTTTTTACATCACCATTTGTGATTAATGCATCGCACACAGTTTCTTCAAAGGGTCTCTGATTGTAGTGTCACGTTAGCAGCATCCTGATACGTCTCCAATGTATCTATAATTTATGAAGTATTCATGCAATTATTTTATCATTCTTGGATGTTTTAGAATCATTTTATAGCAACTTCATATCATTTTTTGGGACTAACCTATTGACCCAGTGCCCAGTCCCAGTTGCTGTTTTTTGCTTGTTTTTTACATCACAAGAAATCAATATCAAACAGAGTCCAAACACCGCGAAACTTTTTGGACATTTTTTGGACCAGAAGGAACCCAATGGGCCAGAGCTGCACCTAGGGGTGCCCCGAGGGGGGCACAACCCACCAGGGCACGCCAGGGCCCCCTGGCATGCCCAGGTGGGTTGTGCCCACCTCGATGGCCTCCCATACCCCCTCTTTGCACTATAAATTCCCAAATATTCCTAAACCCTTCAGGGTTAACCTAGATCAGAAGTTTCGCTACCGCAGGTCTCTGTAGCCACCGAAAACCAATCTAGACCCGTTCCGGCACCCTGCCGGGGGGGGGGAATCATCCCAGTGGCCATCTTCATCATCCCGGCGGCCACCACGATGAGGAGGGAGTAGTCCAACCTCGGGGCTGAGGGTTTTTACCAGTAGCTATGTGTTTAATCTCTCTCTCTCTCATGATCTATATCATGGGCTTTGTTAATATAGATGGATCATATGATGTTTCTCCCCTCTATACTCTTGTTGTGATGAATTGAATCTTTACCCTTTGAAGTTTTGTCATGTCGGATTTAATGTTCAGATTTGAGAACACATGATGTATGTCTTGCGGTATGAATACTTGAGGTGACAATGGGGTATCTCATTTATTCACTTGATATACGTTATGGCACTCAATTTGTGGATTCCCACGATTGTCGGATTTCGGGTTCTGGTAGACCCTTGAGATTCGAACACTGGGGTGCGCGTGGAGATTTCGCCTTCTACCTACCTGCACCCCTCCGCCTCACTAAGATCTAAGCCATGGAAAGAACAACACAAGAGACACAGGGTTTATACTGGTTCGGGCCACCGTTGTGGTGTAATACCCTACTCCAGTGTGTGGTGTGCTGGATTGCCTCTTGGGCTGATGATGATGAGCAATGCAAGGAAGAACAGCCTCGCGAGGGTCTGTTCTTGGCTGGGGCAACGAACTGCTAGGAGGAGTTCAGTCACCCTTCTCTCTCTCTCTCTCTCTCTCTCTCTCTCTCTCTCTCTTCTCGATTGCGATCCGATCTCCTTCTCAGCTTGTTTCTGGGTTGGCCGATTCTAGATCCTCCCTACCCTGGGGGTGGCTAGTCCTATTTATAGGCAAAGGCCCTTGGCCTCTTCCCAAATATTGAGCGGGAAGGGCGCCAACAATTGGCCATTTTGAAGGGGAACATCTGGTACACTTATCCTGACTAAAGTTGGTCCTCGCCTGCCAAAGGCTCTGGTGGTGACGCTGGCTTGGGCTCCACAATGACTTCCTCCCTGCCGTTGGACTGGTCTTGGTCTCATTACACCGAAACGGGTGCCTTTGCTTGATGCTCTCGCCTGCGCTTGCTCCCTTTGCACCAAAGAGGAAAGAAGGACACTGCGCGGGCTGGCGCATGCCTGGCACCCTTGGTCATCATGGCTTGCATCACGGGCACCTCGTGAGGTACCTCGCCTTGATCTCTCCGCCTCCTCGCGAGCCAGCCTGATGAGGCCGTGCCTGAAGAAGCTCCGTGTCATCCGCCCCACGAGGCTTGGCCCCTCGCGAGGGTCTTGGGTCTGTGTTGATGAAGATGGGCCGTGCTGGGCCCCCTTTTGAGCCACGCCCAGGCCGCAGGTAGGCAAGTCTGGGGACCCCCGTTCCCAGAACACCGACAGTAGCCCCCGGGCCCAAGGCGCGCCCAGACTTGGCCGTGCAGGGAGGCGAAAGGGCAAGAGCGAAGCGCCGCGGGCCCTAACAGCCTGCGGCCTTGGGCGCCGCGTGGCGATTGATTGGACGTGGGCGTCTCCACTTCCCCACGGCGCCTCGGCAACTGCACGGATTGGACAAGTCCCTGCATGCAAAGCGGATCATGATTACCTGCGATCGTGGAGGTCAGCGGTTGGCCTTCGCCGACCATAAGTATGGAACGGCGCACGCCCTTCCAGTCCATCCCTTCTTGCTTCTCCTTCTTCCCGGTCCTTGCTCCGTCTTGCTGCGATGGCTCCGATCCGCCGGTTCTCGACGACAGAGAAGGGAAAGGCTCCCCGAGAGGAACCAGACCCGCTCCCGCCGAAGAAGCGGCTCGCCCTCAGCGGCTGGGACGAGGGGGCCCATCAGGTGGTGTCGAGGCCCTGGTGTCCCGCTTCCCTTGTACGCCCACATCGAGGGCTCTGAAGGAGTCGATGCCGATCGCCATGAGCGGCGCCGCCGTCGGCGCCGACGGGTCACGAAGGTGTGGGTCGTCCCCCCTGGGTCCACACCGAGGGCTCCTCCCGAGAGTTCGTGCTCCACGCCGCCATGCGTCCTCAGTCTTGGATTCGCCTCCCTCCCTTCTTTTCCTCCATCATCCCGCAGGGAGAACTCCTGGAGCTTTGGCTGCAGCACGCCGGCTGCAGCACCCTCGCGATCGAGGCAGAGGTCGCGGTCGTTGCCCCGGGCGAGGTCTTCATGACTCGAGGCTGGAGCGAAATCGCCCGGGTCTGCAGGACAAGAGGCGCCTTCGCGATCCACTTGGAGTACGATGGTGCTTCGGTGATGTTCTTCAAGGTCTTCGATGCGAACGGGCGCCGGCTGGAGTGCTGCCCCGGGAGAGGTGGTCGGGACCCTGCTACGGTGAGGACTGGGCTCGCCAACCGCTCCCTTGGCGGCTCCTCAGGCGGCGGAGGTTCCAGCGACTCCGGCGAGCTCTTCGCGACTCCGGAGACGAGCGACGACAGCTACGAGCCCTCGAGCCGGCGCCGCTCCTGGAGCAGGGCGGGCTCGTCAGGCCGTCGCCGACTCTGATCTGGATGGGGTTGGCGCTGGTGCTTGACGGCCTATTGTTGATGATGGCGTCTTTTGCAGGGGCGCGTGTAGTTAGCGTCCTTTTAGGATCTGTTCCCTGCGAGGAATCAAAGACGCGTCCCGTGGGGGCTTGTAAGGTGCCTGTGATCCTGTTTTGTTAATATAACCCTTGTCGTAGAATTGTGCGAGTTGCTTATTCCGTCTTATCTCAGTTCTCCTTTTCGAACCTCACGAGGGCTTGGTGCTCTGCGCCGACAGGTCCCAGTTCCAAGGTGGCTTCAGCCGTCGCTGGTATGCCAGGTCGCGATGCCGTGGTCAAGGCCAGGAGGTGAGCGACCGGGGTCCAGTAAGAGCCCCTGAGTCGCGATGCTCAGGAGGTCCCCTTTGGCACTCAAGTAGCCGTCGTTCGGTGAGAAAGGAGAGCGGCGTCGCTAACACGAGATTGCATTAGGTGCGAGGATGGTGCCACGGTAGCTGGTGCTTCCGGGTGGTGACTTATCTCGAGAATCAGGGGCCGCTCTTTGGTGTGTCGCCGGGTCCGTGCATCGGCAGGCGTGAGGTTGCTCGGCAAGGTCCTCGCGTGTCCCTCCCCTCTCACATTGGCTCCCCTTTCTGCTCTACGTCCTCGGGTCCCGGCCCTCGAGCGAGTCTCAGCCGTTGCTGGTATGCCAGGTCGCGATGCCGTGGACAAGGCCAGAGGGTGAGGGCTGGAGAGCCAGTAGGAGCCCTGAGTCACGATGCTCAGGCACCCCCCCCCCCTTTAACGTGCAAGCGGTTCGCGCGGATGAGAGTGAAGGAGACACCGCAAGGGCTTCGCCTGACGCAGCTCCTTTAGGAGATCCTGTAGACCCATCATAGAAAGAACGAGGGGTTGCCATGACAATTGACAGTCAGCCATTGGTTGCTTCTGAGGGGCGATGAGGCACTGAAGGCTTGACGAGGTGGCGCCATGCGGGGCTGCCGCGGCCAGAGCTCAGCCATTCAGGTTTGTCGGCATTGCAGGGACGGACCCATGCGCAAGCGTCGTGCCGTTTGGGAGCAGCTCTGTCAGTTGGCGTCAGTTGAGCGGGCAACTAGGTCAAACACATTAGCCGCGAAGGAGTGGATTCATTCAAATAGATGCTGGGAAGGCGGACATCACTGGGTCAGGCCCGAGCGATTTGGGGATGATGCAGCCCGAGGGGCGCCCCCAACAAGGTAAGCTAACAACATGAAATAAAAGGGATACATGCCGCAGGGACGGACCCACGCGGCCTGGGAATAATGCAGCCCTGGGGGGCGCTCCCAGCTGGAAATAAGACTTGAAAGATGTCACCTGATGATGTTGAGGACGAAGGAGTGTTGGTGTAGCAGACTCGGTGGGCTGCGGAAGCCGATCCTCACGGGCCCCCAGGCCCAGGGGCCTCGGGAGGCTCCGGAGGTGCTGGTGGCTCCTTGCGGACCATCTCCATCTCCGCCAGGGCTGCGGAACGCCTGGCCTCTTGAGCCTCCATGATACCCCTCATGAGGCGCTGGTACGTGGCAGCCGTGTTCGGCAAGCCGTAAGGCATGCGAACGTAGCTGTGGGGTGGACCTTTGCAGCACCCCACTCGCGAGGGCCAGAGGCGCTCCAGAGAGGCGACTCGATTGAGCCCTGGTATGTCGATGCAGATGCACAGCCCACCATCCTCGCCTGGATGGGGAGCCACAGCTGGTAGGCGGCGGCCGCCTTTCATGACTCTTGACTCTTGTAGCTCCTGAATGGCCTTGCTGATGAACTCCTGAGGGTCTGGCTCTCCTTGCCTTACTCCTTGAGGGAAATGTGCTTCGAAACACGCCTCCATGTGGTGCCCAAGCGCCTCCCTCGTGACCTTATGGCCCTCCAGGGGAGAGCCCCCGAGCCCTGCCTGAGGAGGGCGCCGGGCGCGTTTTCCTATGTGATGGAAGGAGGTTCCCCATGAGCAGGCACGGGCCCTGAGGGGCCGGGCCGGACGATGTCTTCTTCTTCTTGGGGGCGGTCTCGGGAAGCCTCCTGCTTCCGCGATCCGGGTCTTCCAATGATGAGGCCTGAAAGGCTCGTTCCAGGGAACACACCGCGTCCTTCTCTTCACAGGGCACCGTGATGACTCCGCCACTTCCTGGCATCTTGAGGACGTTGTAGCCGTGGTGAGTTACGGCCATGAACTTGGCCAGCGCTGGGTACCCAAGGATGGCGTTGTACGGCAGGCGAATGTGGGCGACGTCGAAGTCGATGAGCTCGGTGCGGTAGTTGTCGCATGCCCCGAAGGTGACAGGGAGGCGGACCTGCCCAATCGGGACCGTAGAGCTGTCGGTGAATCCGGAGAAAGGCTTGGTTGGCTGAAGCTAGTTGTAGGGCACTTGGAGATTGTTGAATGTTTCCACGGACAGGACGTTGAGCCCTGCCCCGCCATCGATGAGGGTCCTGGTGACCACCACGTTGCTGATGATTGGGGAACAAAGCATCGGGAGGACTCCGGCTGTGGCCGCACACTTGAGCTGATCTGCTGAGCTGAACATGATGGCGCACGCCGACCACCTGAGAGGGTGCGTGGCTTCAAGCTTGGGGAGGACTGCATTCACTTCGCGGGCGAACTGCTTGAAGATGCGTTGAAAGGCTGGGGCTTGAGCCCCGCCCAGGATGCAGGCGATCGCGCGCGGCTCCTGGAAGCCCCCAGCCCCCTCGTCCTGATGGCGGTCCTTGTTTCTCCTTGGCTGCGGCGACAGCGGAGGGAGGCCTGCGTTGCCTTGCGGGCGATCCTCGCGAGGCTGATCCCTCAAGTCTCCCTCGCGAGGCAGGTCTTGCAAGCGATCCTCGCGAGGTCGATCACGCCACCCTTGGCGCGGGCAGCGGTCTTCCCAGCGTCCTGCGTTCCTTCCTCCTCCTCGACCATAGCCCCGGTCACCGCGGTCGGGGCGACGGGCGATCCTTCCTTCTCGCACGGCTCGGAGCTCTTGACATTCGTTGGTGTTGTAGGTGTGGAGGTCGTGGTACACACAGTACAGACTGCCCTTGGAAGATTCGGGCTGATCTCTGCCCCGCTTGGTGTCTGGTTCTGCCGCGAGCACGGCAGCCCCCTTGCGCTTCACATCCTTGGCCTTGGGCTTCTTCTCTTCTGGGTCTGCGGCAGGCAGCTCGAGGAGGGAGAGACGCCCTTCTTCAGCCCTGGCACACTTGGTTGCCAAGTTGAACAACTCCAAAGAAGTGCACAGGTCTTCATGCATCGCCAGCTCCTCCTTCATCTTGACATCGCGCACGCCCTCGGAGAAGGCTGAGATGATGGACTCCTCAGTCACCTTGGGAATCTTGAGGCGTGCGTTGTTGAAGCGCTGGATGTACTTCTGTAGGGTCTCTCCGGGTTATTGCTTGATGCAGCGCATGTCGCTCACGGCGGGTGGCCGGTCGTGAATACCTTGGAAGTTGGTGATGAAGCGGGTGCACATCTCGTCCCAGGAGGAGATCGTGGCTGGAGCCAGGTTCAGGAGCCAGGTGCGGGCCCCGTCCTTGAGCGCCATGGGAAACCAGTTCGCCATGACCTTCTCGTCTCCGTTGGCAGCTTCAATGCCCAGCTCATAGAGCTGGAGGAACTCCGCAGGGTCGGCTGTGACATCGTAACGAGGAGGCAGGTCTGGCTTGAACTTGTCGGGCCACGCGACGCTGCGTAGCTCGGTGGTGAAGGCACGGCAGCCTGCTGTGGCCACGGGAGGCCTTGGGTGACGGAGAGCTTGGTCTTGCATGTCCCCACGCGCTGCAGCTGGGAGCAGCGCGGGGTCTTGATGTGCAGGAGCAGGAGCATGGTCGCGGCGTGCTGGAGCAGGGAGCGCCCGGGCAGCTTATTGCGGGCGAGGGACTTGTTGGCAGCTCTGCTCTTGCCGCGCTGGCACCTGACGGAGTGGGTTCCGCCCAGGGGCCACATGCCTTGGAGCCATGGCGCCTTCTTGAGGAGGAGGCGGCTAGGGCGCCCCCGGAGCTTCATCACCCGCGTGGGTCGAGGTGAGGTGCAGCGGAACAGACGGCGCAGGAGAGCCCCCTGGGGCGCGGACGAGCTCGGCGACGCGGTCGAGCCATTCTTCGTAGACGTCATCGACGGGACGGTAGCGCAGGAGCTCGTTTGCCGCGATGAGCGCAGCTCGAGCCTCCATGGGTGCGTGGAGCGCGCGGGACGAAGAACCAGCTGGGGTGAGCGAGGGAGTAGCGGTGCGGCCGTCTTGCCGCACGGACGGATGTTGAGACGACGCTTGCTGCTCGTCCCCCACCGGGTCGGTGGCGGCGTTGATGGCAGGTGACGGGGAATGGCGAGGACGCCCGCCGACAGGAGCCGTTTGGGCGACGCGGGAGGCGAGAGCGGCCCGGCGCTTGGCGCGGGCCCGACGAGCGTCCGACATGGACGCGATGGTCAGAGGAGAACGGGGTGGTGGAAGACGAATTCCGGCGCACCCCTACCTGGCGCGCCAAATGTCGGATTTCGGGTTCCGGCAGACCCTTGAGGTTCGAACACTGGGGTGCGCGCAGAGATTTCGCCTTCTACCTACCTGCACCCCTCCGCCTCGCTAAGATCTAAGCTATGGAAAGAACAGCACAAGAGACACATGGTTTATACTGGTTCGGGCCACCGTTGTGGTGTAATACCCTACTCCAGTGTGTGGTGTGGTGGATTGCCTCTTGGGCTGATGATGATGAGCAATACAAGGAAGAACAGCCTCGCGAGGGTCTGTTCTTGGCTGGGGCGACGAACTGCTAGGAGGAGTTTAGTCACCCTTCTCTCTCTCTCTCTCTCTCTCTCTCTCTCTCTCTCTTCTCGATTGCGATCTGATCTCCTTCTCAGCTTGTTTCTGGGTTGGCTGATTCTAGATCCTCCCTACCCTGGGGGTGGCTAGTCCTATTTATAGGCAAAGGCCCTTGGCCTCTTCCCAAATATTGAGCGGGAAGGGCGCCAACAAATTGCCATTTTGAAGGGGAACATCTGGTACACTTATCCTGACTAAAGTTGGTCCTCGCCTGCCAAAGGCTCTGGTGGTGACGCTGGCCTGGGCTCCACAATGACTTCCTCCCTGCTGTTGGACTGGTCTTGGTCTTGTTGCACCGAAACGGGTGCCTCTGTTTGATGCTCTCGCCTGCGCTTGCTCCCTTTGCACCAAAGAGGAAAGAAGGACACTGCGCGGGCTGGCTCCCGCCTGGCACCCTTGGTCGTCATGGCTTGCGTCACGGGCACCTCGTGAGGTACCCCGCCTTGATCTCTCCGCCTCATCGTGAGCCAGCCTAATGAGGTCGTGCCTGAAGAAGCTCCGTGTCGTCCGCCCCGTGAAGCTTGGCCCCTCGCGAGGGTCTTGGGTCTGTGTTGATGAAGATGGGCCGTGCTGGGCCCCCTTTTGAGCCACGCTGCAGGCCGCAGGCAGGCAAGTCTGGGGACCCCCGTTCCCAGAATGTCGACAGCGATGATATTGGGGTAATCTATGCATAGGGGTTGATGCACGTTTTTATTATCTTTTCTCCGATAGAAACTTTGGAGTCTCTTTGTAGTTCTTTGTGTGGATTGAGTATTATGAATATGAATAAGCTTTGGTGTTATTCTAGTACGGACTCTAGGGTAGATCAAACGAAAAAAATAGCTTTGCATTATTTTAGTATGAACTCTTGAATAGATCAAGTGGAAAGAATAGCTTTGAGGTGGTCTCGTACCCTACAAACAATTTACATCTTTTGTTCTCCGCTAATAGGGACTCGGGAGTGATTCTTTATTGCACTTCGAGGGATAATCATATGATCCAACTACATTAGCACTGTTTGGGAGATTGCACTAGTGAAAGTACGGACCCTAGGCCTTGTTTTTAAGCATTACAATACCATTTTTGTGCCCGTTTACTATTTGCTACCTCGTTGTTTTTATTTAATCAGATTATAAAAATATATTTCTACCACCTGTATAACACTTTTATCACCATCTCTTTGCCGAACTAGTGCACCTATACAATTTGCCATTGTATTGGGTGTGTTGGGGTCACAAGAGATCTCTTGTATTTTATTGCAGGGTCGTTTGAGAGAGACCGTTTTCATCCTACACCTCTCACGGATTGATAAACCTTAGGTCATCCACTTGAGAGAAAATTGCTACTATCCTACAAAACTCTGCACTTGGAGGCCCAACACGTGTCTACAAGAATAAAGTTGCATAGTAGATATCAAGCTCTTTTTTGGCGCCGTTGTCGGGGAGGTGAGTGCTTGAAGGTATATCTTTAGATCTTGCAATTGAATCTTTTAATTTCTTGTTTTATCACTAGTTTAGTTTATAAAAGAAAACTAAAAAAATGGGATTTAGGTTGCATCATATTATTGATCATCTCTATAATATCTTTCTTGAAAATGATGGTTCGAAAAATTGTGCTCAATTGTTAGAAGAATGAGTCAATAAAATGCTTGGCACAAAATATTTGAATGATGAGCATGATTGCAATGTTGTTAGTATGAATTCTTTGAATATCCAAAATGCTAATGATGATTGCACAAGTCATGACAAAAATGTTTCTTATAAGCATGTCACTTTTTGTGGAGTGAATTGGCATTGCAATTGCACACCAAAAAGGGAAGATAGATTTTGTAAGAAGCATAAATATTTAGAAATGAAAAGGTTGCAAAAGAGGCTAGATGATTGTGCTGAAAGAATTAATTTTTTCCGCCATCCTTGTGAACTTTGCAATGAACATGGTCATTTAAATCTCCAATGCAAATTCTTTCATGATCAAATAGTGTCCAAAAATTGTGATAACTTGATTACCCTTGAGCATCATAAAGAGCTTAGTCTTCTTTTGGGGCATGAAGAAATGAAACGTATAACTAAGGGTATTCCAAAATTTAATCTTGAGAGATTTCTTGATTTTGATCTAGAGGAAATTTATATGTTTTGTGCGGTCAATTGCACTGAGAATCCTTATATTGCCGAATATCTAAAGTCAAGAAAACAAATGGAATATGAAGAGAGTACTAATGAAAGGGAAAATGTTTCCCAATACCCTCCTAGTGTCTATTATGATGAATCATGTAACGAGGAGGAACTTCCTATCCAATCAATCTCTTCAACAAGAAGCTTGAAAAAATTAATTAAAGCCACACATGATGTGGTGAAGAAGAATAAAAGAAGAAAGAATAGAGGTAAAAAGGTATCTCACCCAAATAATGTTGCTCCCATCACCATCGTGCCTCATGAAAGTGAAAAGATGACGTGTCCTAAGGACATTAAACGTATAAGAAGTTTCCTTGGTCATGCCAGTTTTTATAGGAGGTTCATTAAAGACTTCTCAAAAATTTCTAGGCCTCTAACTAATCTCTTACAAAAAGATGTTCCTTTTCTCTTTGATGATGATTGTGTAGAAGCATTTGAAATACTTAAGAAAGCCTTGATTTCTGCACCTATTGTTCAGCCACCTAATTGGAATTTACCCTTTGAAATTATGTGTGATGCTAGTGATTATGTTGTATGTGTTGTTCTTGGGCAAAGATTTGATAAGAAAATAAATGTTATCCAATATGCTAGTAAAACTCTAGACAGTGCCTAGAGAAATTATGCTACTACTGAAAAAGAATTTTTAGCAGTTGTATTTGCTTGTGATAAGTTCAGACCTTATATTGTTGATTCTAAAGTAACTGTTCACACTGATCATGCTGCTATTAAATATCTTATGGAAAATAAAGATGCTAAACCTATACTTATTAGATGGGTTCTTTTGCTACAAGAATTTGATTTGCATATTATTGATAGAAAGGGAGATGAGAACCCCGTTGCAGACAACTTGTCTAGGATAGAAAATGTTCTTGATGACCCACTACCTATAGATGATAGCTTTCCTGATGAACAATTAGCTATCATAAATGCTTCTCGTACTGCTCCATGGTATGCTGATTATGCTAATTACATTGTTGCTAAATTTATACCACCTAGATTCACATACCAACAAAAGAAAAACTTTTTCTATGATTTAAGAGATTACTTTTGGGATGACCCACACCTTTATAAATAAGGAGTAGATAGTTTTATTAGACGTTGTGTGCCTGAGCATGAACAGGAACAGATCCTACGCAAGTGTCACTTCGAGGCTTATGGAGGACACCATGCTGGAGATAGAACTGCGCATAAGGTATTGCAATCCGGTTGTTATTGGCCTACTCTCTTCAAAGATACCCGTAACTTTGTCTTGTCTTGTGATGAATGTCAAAGAATTGGTAATATTAGTAGACGTCAAGAAATGCCTATGAACTATTCACTTGTTATTGAACCATTTGATGTTTGGGGCTTTGATTATATGGGACCGTTTCCTTCCTCTAATGGGTATACACATATTTTAGTTGTTGTTGATTACGTTACTAAGTGGGTAGAAGCTATTCCAACTAGTAGTGCTGATCATAACACCTCTATTAAGATGCTTAAAGAAGTTATTTTTCTGAGGTTTGGAGTCCCTAGATATTTAATGACTGATGGTGGTTCACATTTTATTCATGGTGCCTTTCGTAAAATGCTTGCTAAGTATGATGTTAATCATAGAATTGCATCTCCATACCACCCATAATCTAGTGGTCAAGTAGAACTGAGTAATAGAGAGCTTAAATTAATTTTGCAAAAAACTGTTAATAGGTCTAGAAAGAATTTGTCCAAGAAACTTGATGATGCATTATGGGCCTATAGAACTACATATAAAAATCCTATGGGTATGTCTCCGTATAAAATGGTTTATGGAAAAGCATGTCACTTACCTCTCGAACTAGAACATAAGGCATATTGGGCCATTAAAGAGCTCAATTATGATTTCAAACTTGTCGGTGGGAAGAGACTATTTGACATTAGCTCACTTGATGAGTGGAGAACCAAAGCCTATGAGAATGTCAAATTGTTTAAAGAAAAATTTAAAATATGGCATGACAAAAGGATACAAAAGCGTGAGTTTAATGTAGGTGATTATGTTCAATTATACAACTCTTGTTTAAGATTTTTTGTACGAAAACTCCTCTCTAAATGGGAAGGTCCTTACGTTATCGAGGAAGTCTATCGTTCCGGTGCCATAAAAATCAAGAACTTCGAAGGCACAAATCCGAGGGTGGTGAACGATCAAAGAATCAAACATTATATCTCAGGTGATACCAAAAATGTTGAAACCAATGTTATTGACACCGTAACCCTGGAGGAGTACATAAGGGACACTTTCCAGAATGTTTCAGACTCCGAAAAGGAATAGGTATGTGGTAAGGTAAGTAAACCGACTCCAAAACAGTTCTAATAGCAATTTTTCTCTGTTTTGGAATGTTTAAGTAGGAAAATAAGAAGCAGTCCAGAAAGGACACAAGGCGTCCACGAGGGTGGAGGGCGCGCCCCTTGCCTCGTGGGCACCTCGTGTGCCATCCGGACTCTGTTTTCTTGCACGATACTTCTTTTGGTCGGTAAAAATTCATTATATAATCTCCCGTAGGTTTTGACCACCGTACCACGCAAATATCTCCTGCCTTTGTTTCGAGCCGTTTTTCTGACAGATCTAGATCATCATGACGTCTTCAAGCGCCCCCAAAGACAAGTTTTTCGAGAAGGTCATCAATCCCTACCTCACGGAGGTGCTGCAACACCCTCAATCTATTGAGATGCGTGAGGGGGTGCTGCACATCCGCGATGTTGAGGGACCAAGGAGGACCGGAAGGGTGGAGACAAGACTCGAAGCAATGGAGCAACAAGTTTTCAAGTGCCAGGGGATGGTGGAACGCGGACTCGACGCCAACCACAGGATGATCGCGGAGTTCAACAACAACCATAATCTGGATGCCAAGAACATTGGGGAGAGCATCTTCAAGCTTCATGAGAAAATCGAGCACCTCCAAGCACAGATCTATGACCTGCAAAATCAAAACTATGAGTATGAATATAGATTCAAAAGGATGAGTTTGGCTGCAGATTTGAGGATCCAAGAGACTTGATCATCCTTCTATTATGGTGAGCCTATGACTTGGAAGATGGACGACAAGCCTACATCATCAACAACTCCATCATCACTACCACTAAAGGAGAACTGAGTATCGGGTATGGGCACTCCCCTTGGAAACTGCCAAGCTTGGGGGCGTGCCCCGGTATCGTATCACCATCACACTTCTATCTTTACCTTTTTTCTTAGTTCAATCCTTTTGGTTATATCTTGATCTAGTAGAATAAAGTTCAGTATGATCTAGCTTTGAGTTTTGTGTTGATCCTTATCTATGTAATCAAGTCCGTGAGCTATATATAATAAAGATTAGTTTTGAGTCAAGGGCTTGGTTATCTTGTTATGATCTTGAAGGAATAAAAGAAGAAAAAAGAGGGAGAGGAAGAATAAAAAGAAATAAAGATATCATATTGATCTTATGGAGAGTAATGACTTCACATATAAAGAGTATGATGAATAAAAGTTGTTGAGAGTTGACAAATATAGTTTTCGTCATCGTTGCAATTAATAGGAAGTGATAAAGAAAGAGAGGTTTTCACATATAAGTATACTATCTTGGACATCTTTTATGATTGTGAGCACTCATTAAAATATGACATGCTAAAAAGTTGATGTTGGACAAGGAAGACAACATAGTGGGTTATGTTTTCTTATATATGAAATAAATTATATTGTCATGGATCATCCAACATGTTGAGCTTGCTTTCCCCCCTCATGCTAGCCAAATTCTTTGCACCAAGTAGAGATACTACTTGTGCTTCCAAATATCCTTAAACCCAGTTTTGCCATGAGAGCCACCATATCTACCTACGGATTGAATAAGATCCTTCAAGTAAGTTGTCATTGTTGCAAGCAACGAAAATTGCTCTCTAAATATGTATGATCTATTAGTGTGGAGAAAATAAGCTTTATACGAGCTTGTGATATGGAAGAAATAAAAGCGACGAACTGCATAATAAAGGTCCCTATCACAAGTGGCAATATAAAGTTACGTTCTTTTGCATTAAGATTTTGTGTATCCAACCATAAAATCACATGACAACCTCTGCTTCCCTCTGCGAAGGGCTTATATTTTAATTTTTTTCCTATACCTTATACAAGAGTCATGGTGATCTTCACCTTTCCTTTTTACATTTTATCCTTTGGCAAGCACTATGTATTGGAAAGATCCTGATATATATAGCTAATTGGATGTGCGTTTTCATAAACTATTATTGTTGACATTACCTTTGAGGTAAAAGGTTGGGAGGCAAAACAATAAGCCCCTATCTTTCTCTGTGCCTGATTAAAACTTCATACCCATAAGTATTGTGTGAGTGTTAGCAATTGTGAAAGACTAAATGATAGTTGAGTATGTGGACTTGCTGAAAAGCTCTTATATTGACTCTTTCCGATGTTATGATAAATTACAATTGCTTCAATGACTGAGATTATAGTTTGCTAGCTTTCAATGAAGTTTTTGATTCATACTCTACATTGTGAATAGATTGTTACTTTAGCATAAGAAATCATATGATAATATATATATATATATATATATATATATGTTGTTGTTCTAAGAATGATCATGATGCCCTCATGTCCGTATTTTATTTTATCGACACCTCTATCTCTAAACATGTGGACATATTTTTTGATATCGGCTTCCGCTTGAGGACAAGCGAGGTCTAAGCTTAGGGGAGTTGATACATCCATTTTGCATCATGCTTTTATATCGATATTTATTGTATTATGGGATGTTATTACACATTATGTCACAATACTTATGCCTTTTTCTCTTATTTTACAAGGTTTACATGAAGAGGGAGAATGCCGGCAGCTGGAATTCTGGGCTGGAAAAGGAGCAAATATTATAGACCTATTCGGCATAACTCCAAAAGTTTTGAAACTCCACGAATGTCAGTTTTGGAATATATTAAAAATATTGGGCGAAGAAAGCACCAGAGGGGATCCATCCACCGTCCACGAGGGTAGGGGCGCGCCCTACCCCTAGGCGTGTCCCCCTACCTCGTGGGCCACATGGCAGGCCCCCGATGCCCATCTTCTGGTATAAGGTGTCTTTTGCCCTGGAAAAAATAAGAAGGAAGCTTTCGGGACGAAGCACCATCGTCTCGAGGCGGAACCTTGGCGGAACCAATCTAGGGCTCCGGCGAAGCTGTTCTGCCGGGAAAACATCCCTCTAGGAGGGGGAAATCGTCACCATCGTCATCACCATCGATCCTGTCATCGGGAGGGGGTCAATCTCCATCAACATCTTCACCAGCACCATCTCCTCTCAAACCCTAGTTCATCTCTTGTATCCGATCTTTGTCTCAAAACCTCAGATTGGTACATGTGGGTTGCTAGTAGTGTTGATTACTCCTTGTAGTTGATGCTAATTGGTTTATTCGGTGGAAGATTATATGTTCAGATCCTTTATGCATATTAATACCCCTCTGATTATGAACATGAATATGATTTATGAGTAGCTATGTTTGTTCCTGGGGACATGGGAGAAGTCTTGCTATAAGTAGTCATGTGAATTTGGTATTCGTTCGATATTTTCATGAGATGTATGTTGTCTTTCCTCTAATGGTGTTATGTGAATGTCGACTACATGACACTTCACCATTGTTTGGGTCTAGGGGAAGGCATTGGGAAGTAATAAGTAGATGATGGGTTGCTAGAGTGACAGAAGCTTAAACCCTAGTTTATGCGTTTCTTCGTAAGGGGTTGATTTGGATCCATATGTTTCTTGCTATGGTTAGGTTTACCTTAATTCTTCTTTCGTAGTTGTGGATGCTTGTGAAGGGGGTTAATCATAAGTGGGATGCTTGTCCAAGCAAGGGTAGTACCTAAGCACTGGTCCAACCACATATCAAATTATCAAAGTAACGAACGCGAATAATATGAGCATGATGAAAACTAGCTTGGCGATAATTCCCATGTGTCCTTGGGAGCACTTTCCTTTATATAAGAGTTTGTCCAGGCTTGTCCTTTGCTACAAAAAGGATTGGGCCACCTTGCTGCACCTTGTTTACTTTTATTACTTGTTACCCGTTACGAATTACCTTATCACAAAACTATCTGTTACCGATAACTTCAGTGCTTGCAGAGAATACCTTACTGAAAACTGCTTGTCATTTCCTTCTGCTCCTTGTTGGGGTCGGCACTCTTACTTATCGAAAGGACTACCTATCGAAAGAATAATATGAGCATGATGTTATTCTTTTAAGGATGGAGTACATGGGAACTATCAAAAGGACACCATGCTTGCTAATTATTCTTTTAAGGATGGAGTACCTAAAAAACTTGGACATCCAGGAATACCAACTATACCGTGCTCCATCAAAAGAAATTATGTCAAAACTGCTTTGTGTGATTTAGGAGCTGGTGTTAGTGTTATGCCTTTCTATTTATATAAAAGAGTTGATTTGAATAAACTCAAACCTACTTAAATATCATTGCAAATGGCTGATAAATCAACTGCCATACCTATCAGTATTTGTGAGGATGTGCCCGTTGTTGTTGCAAATGTTACTATCTTAACAGACTTTGTTATACTTGAGATGCCTGAGGATCACAACATGTCGATTATCCTTGGTAGACCCTTTTCGAATACTGCAGGGATTGTTATTGATTGCAATAAAACCAAGGTCACTTTTCATATCAATGGTAATGATCATACGGTGCATTTCCCGAAGAAACAATTCCAAGTCAATGGTATTAATGTTATTGAAAAGTCTCTGACAACTACTATTGGAAGTTTTCAACTACCTCTACCTACTGCCAAAAAGAAATATGAAATACTTATTTTTGGGGATATGAAAATCCCTGTTGAGGTAACTTAGTGTTTTACGAAAGTTCTCCGGTTTCATGCTAATCGAAAGTGGTTGTTAATCAAGACTGGATCATTTTTTAGAGGTATGAAGTTGATGAATTTAGTAGGCACAACCTTCTACTCCCACCTTTTGTTTTCTGTTTTCTTAGTTAAATAAAATAAAATGCCATGTTTTGTCTGTTTTCTGAATTTACCGTGCAATAAAAAATGACCCAAAAATAAAAGTTCTCAGAATGCCCTAAAAATTTGATAAGATGTTTTCTTAATATTTCTGAATTTCTGATATAAATAACATCAGAGGGGGTGCCCTGGTGACCATAATACACCAGGGCGCGCCAGCAACCCCAGGCGCGCCCTGGTGGGTTGTGGTCCCCATGTGGGGCCCCTCACTCATCTCTTTAGCCCATGTCATCTCCTACCCCCAAAAAAATCACCATAGCTCTCTCTCTCTATCGTGTTCTTGCGCTCCAACCCGAGGATTTTGATCTCTTTGCTCGAAGCTCCATTTCCAAAACTGTTTTGGGGGTTGCTACTTGGTATGTGACTCCTCCATTGCTCCAATTAGTTTTTGCCTTAGTGGTTTATATTTTGAATAATTAGCTACTCTTGGTGCTGTTGTAGATGAGCTTGCATGTCGAATTCTTAGAGTTGTAAGTAGTTTGAATACTTAATATAGCTTCTAGCCATTCTATGAGTAGTTGCTATCTATCTTGTGAAGTTTAGTTGACAAAAATTTTGTGGACTAAATTTTTTAGAATTTTATCTATAGGAATAAGATGAGTTTCTTTAGGAAATTTTCCACCAAGAAGAATGCTAAGGGAGTCATTGGGGAATCATCGGACAATGACCTCCATACTCCGAGAATGGCGGAGGTGCGGCCTTGCGAATGGCCACATAATGCCTTCATGGAGGGGGCCGAGTTCCATCAAGAGTTCACCCAATTTGTTGCAAATGTTGGGCTGGCCGACTTCCTCGCGGCTGAGTGTGACGAACACCACCTCCTTACAAATTCCTTTGTGCAAAGCTTTCATTTTCTGAGTAGGAATAATCCTCCTAAAGTGTAATTTAACTTATATGCTAAACCTCATCAGATACCACTAACTGACTTTTGTGACATATGATTGATTCCATCTGACGGGGAATTAAGAGAGCCTAGATCTGCAGAGTTTGAGGACTTTTATCGCACTTTAACAGTAGGGTGAGAGAAGCGTGTCGAGTGTCACCGCTATTAGTTTCCGGTTTCCCTCTGTGCACTACTTTGCTTTATTCATCGCGAAGTGTTTAACTGCTAGAGAGAAGATCGGTGCACTCAGTGCTCCCAACATTGCCATCTTACGTCGTGCACTATATGGTGATAACACCTTTAGCCTAGGGGCTATTATTGCACGTCGTCTGCACCTTAACAGAACCAAGGGAAAATTCATGGTGGTATTTATGCCCCTCGCTTAGGGAGTCACTTTAACATTCAGATACGCCAACATGATTATCCTCTGCCCAGAGTTTATCTAGATCACTAGGCAATGGTAGCTCACCAGTTTATTGATGATGCTGACTCAATAATATTTGTTATAACCTGGTTTTCAGTGTGGATTCCCGTGATATTGTTCCATTTCCTACGCCTTCTTTGTTTGATTCAAGTGCCAGGGGCGGATATAGGGTCATGCCATACGACATCATTGCCTACCGAAATGCCCAGGCAGCGGCAGAGAAGGATCCCAGGAGTGGGACACTCAGATGCCGCCGCCACAACACTTTGACATGGGACCGGATGGCTACTTCGGGTGGTGATTACCAAGTTAGGACTAAAGCCTAATCTTGGGGGAGTACAATTTCCACCGACAGTACATTCATGTTCACACATCTCATTCCAGTTGTCGATATTCACACTTTTTCATTGTATTATCCATGCTAGATTTATTTTATTGCTTTATTCTTGTGAGTTTGAAAAACTTTGAGAACTTGTTTCTTTTCAGTCTTTCTTTCTAGTTTAATTAGTTGTAGTATTAAAAGAAAACCCAAAAAGATTTCTCGATTCTTCTTTTGCTTGTTGGGAGCTTTCCCGTGTAAATAGTTTTTCTCGTTTTTGTTTTTCCTTCTTTAATTTGTTTTCTTCAAGAAAAACTAAAAACTCCAAAAATATTTCAGTGTGTTTCTCTGAAATTATTTCCTTTTCATTGAGTCATACCAAGAAGAAGACCACGATGAAAATGTTGAGTGGCTCTCATATGTAATTATTGTCGGTCTTCTCCTTTTTGAATAAAATGTTTGCAGATTCCATCTTAGTCCACGACACTCTTGCACTATTATTATTTTCATAGCATTCGGTCGTGCAAGTGAAAGGCAATAATGACGATATTTGATGAATTGGATGTGGCAGAGAGAAACGAGTATGAACTCAACTTATTCTGTTTTTGTAAATATGTTTAACCTAGTATCCATGATTCAACATATTATGATCAAACAAGTTTGCAATGAAAATTAGAGATTATAGTTCCTCATGCCATGCTTAAGTAGCTAGGAGTGGATAATGATTTATCTTGGATGTCGACATGCATTAAAATGATTGTGATGTAGTATGACGATATGGTATCCTCCTCTGAATGTTTCAAGTGGCTTGACTTGGCACATGTTCATACATGTAGTTGAATCAAAACCAACATAGCCTCTATGATATTTATGTTCATGGTGTTCATATTCTACTCATGCTAGTGTTCAATGCTAATTATGCATAACACATGTTCATGACCATTTTCACTCTCTAGCTGGCCGCTTCTCAACCTATCTGCCAGCCTTCGCTTGTACTAAGCGGGAATACTGCTTGTGTATCAAAATCCTTAAACCCATGGTATTCCAGATGAGTCCACCAAACCTACCAATCTGCTGTATTACCATGCCGTTCTAAGTAAATTTGCATTTGCCACCTCTAAAAATTTCAAATGAACATCTGTTTTGTGTGCCTGGACCGCTCATGGAGCGACAGGGGGCGGTCAGTATCTTCCATGCTAAGCGGGTTATTCTCATGATGAGTGTTTATTCACTCGTCCTTGCACGAGAGGGGCGGTAATAGGGATTCCCAGTCCCAAATTCAAAAATTGCAAATAATTAAACAAAACTCCCCCAGGATTGTTGTTGGTATGGACGGTACCCGTGGATTTGGCTAGCCATGGAATGTGTTTGTTGGTGTAGGGGGGTAAACTTTTGTCACTTGGGAACCGCTGCTAATGTGTTTAGCATGGAAGATATTGATAACTCTTGCTCATAACATTGACAGGAAAGGCAGACTGATACGTCTCCATCGTATCTACTTTTCCAAACACTTTTGCCCTTGTTTTGGACTCTAACTCGTATGATTTGAATGGAACTAACCCGGACTGACGCTGTTTTCAGCAGAATTACCATGGTGTTGTTTTATGTGCAGAAAACAAATATTCTCGGAATGACCTGAAACTCCACGGAATGTCTTAGAAAAAACAATAAAAAATCCTCGCCAAAGATGAAGACCAGGGGGCCCACACCCTTCTCACGAGGGTGGGGGCGCCCCCCCTAGGGCGCGCCCCCTACCTCGTGGGCCCCCTGGATGCCCTCCGACGCCAACTCCACCTCCATATATTGAGTTTCGATGAGAAAAAAATCAGGGAGAAGAAATCATCGCATTTTACGATATGGAGCCGCCACCAAGCCCTAAAACCTCTCGGAAGGGCTGATCTGGAGTCCGTTCGGGGCTCGGAGAGAGGGATTCGTCGCCGTCGTCATCATCAACCATCCTCCATCACCAATTTCATGATGCTCACCGCCGTGCGTGAGTAATTCCATCGTAGGCTTGCTGGACGGTGATGGGTTGGATGAGATTTATCATGTAATCGAGTTAGTTTTGTTAGGGTTTGATCCCTAGTATCCATTATGTTCTGAGATTGATGTTGCTATGACTTTGCTATGCTTAATGCTTGTCACTAGGGCCCGAGTGCCATGATTTCAGATATGAACCTATTATGTTTTCATGAATATATGTGAGTTCTTGATCCTATCTTGCAAGTCTATAGTCACCTACTATGTGTTATGATCCGGCAACCCCGAAGTGACAATAATCGGGACCACTCCCGGTGATGACCATAGTATGAGGAGTTCATGTATTCACTGTGTGCTAATGCTTTGTTCCAGTTCTCTATTAAAAGGAGGCCTTAATATCCCTTAGTTTCCAATAGGACCCCACTGCCACGGGAGGGTAGGACAAAAGATGTCATGCAAGTTCTTCTCCATAAGCACGTATGACTATATACGGAATACATGCCTACATTACATTGATGAATTGGAGCTAGTTCTGTGTCACCCTATGTTATGACTGTTACATGATGAACCACATCCGGCATAATTATCCATCACTGATCCGGTGCCTACGAGTTTTCCATATACTGGTTTACGCTTATTTACTTTTCTGCTGCTACTATTACAATTACTACAAAATACCAAAAACATTACTTTTGCTGTCTTTACTTTTGTTGCCGCTACCACCACTATAATATTACTTTGCTACTAAACACTTTGCTGCAGATACTAAGTTTCCAGGTGTGGTTGAATTGACAACTCAGCTGCTAATACTTGAGAATATTCTTTGGCTCCCCTTGTGTCGAGTCAATAAATTTGGGTTGAATACTCTAGCCTCGAAAGCTGTTGCGATCCCCTATACTTGTGGGTTATCAAGACTAATTTCTGGCGCCGTTGCCGGGGAGCATAGCTCTAATCTTTGAGTCGCTTGGGATTTATATCTGTTGGACACTATGAAGAACTTGAGAGATCCAAAAACCAAGATCTATCCCTCAACTACGTGGGGAGGTAAGGAACTGCCATCTAGCTCTGCACTTGATTCACCTTCTGTTATGAGTAAGTTTGCGACACCTACATCTGCTTCTGTTATTCGTTCTGATATGTCGCATGTTATTGATGATGCCACTTCTGCTATGTGTGATACTTATGATGAAACTACTTCTATGCCTGATACTATTGTGCCCCTTAGTGAATTTCTTGATGAACAAATTGCTAGGTCTAGAGAAAAAGAAATTATTGAATCTGAATACGATGATGATAGTGATGATGAAAATATGCCTGTTATTCCAGAGGGTTATCTTTTTGATATGGAATCTTCTACCGCTATTTTTGCTTGCAAAGATAGATATGAGCTTAAGAGGTTATTAATTAAATGGAACAAAGAATCACTTAGAGATAGAATGAAACCCGACCCTACTTTTGCTACTTCACCTATATGTGTTCCCGATAAAGATTATGAATTCTCTGTTGATCCTGATATAATTACTTTGGTTGAATCTGATCCGTTTTATGGCTATGAATCTGAAACTGTTGTGGCACATCTTACTAAGTTAAATGATATAGCTACCCTATTTACTAATGATGAGAGATCGCATTACTTCTATACTCAAAATATTTCCATTCTCATTAAAGGGTGATGCTAAGATATGGTTTAATTCTCTTGATCCTGGTTGTGTGCGTAGTCCCTAGGATATGATTTATTACTTCTCTGCTAAATATTTCCCTGCTCATAAGAAACAAGCTGCTTTGAGGGAAATATACAACTTTGTGCAAATTAAAGAAGAGAGTCTCCCACAAGCTTGGGTGAGGCTTCTCAAGCTACTTAATGCTTTGCCTGATCATCCTCTTAAGAAACCTGAAATACTTGATATCTTTTATAATGGACTAACCGATGCTTCCAGAGATCACCTGGATAGTTGTGCTGGTTCTCTTTTCAGGGAAAGAACACCGTATGAAGCTGAAATTCTATTGAATAATATGTTGACAAATAAAAATAATTGGGCACCTCGTGAGCCAGCCCCTTAGCCAGCTCCTGAGCCATCTCCTGCTCCAATTACTGAGCCTATTCCTAAACCAACTCCGAAGAATAGAGGTGTTCTATTTCTCAGCCCCGAAGATATGCAAGAGGCAAAGAAATCTATGAAAGAAAAAGGTATTAAAGCTGAAGACGTTAAGAATTTACCTCCTATTGAAGAAATACATGGTGTTAATATACCGCCTGTTGAAGAAACATATGATCTTAATTATTTATTTACTGAAGAACCTCCTGATCCCGATATCCCGACACGGGTAGTAAAGGTAAATTCTCTCTATAGATTTGATGAAGGTGATATCCCTCACTCTAAGCCTGCTAGGCAATGCTTTGATGAGTTTGATAATTTTATTGTCAAACAAGAAATTTTCAATGTTTATTTTGGTAGACAATTGAAATATGATTCCGATATGCTTAAATACTTGGGTGATTATATGGCTAATATTAAAGGTGAACTTAAACTCGTTAGCAAACATGCTTCTATGGTTACCACTCAAGTAGAACAAGTACTTAAGGCTCAAAAAGAAGTGCTTGATGAAATAAATAGTAAGAAAAATGATTATGCTGTTAGAGTGGCTACTAGAACTGGTAGAATGACTCAGGAACCTTTGTATCCTGAAGGCCACCCTAAGAGAATCAAGCAGGATTCTCAAAGAAATAATATTGACGTTCCTAGTCCTTCTAAAAAGAAGAAGAAGAAAAATGATAGAACTGTGCAAACTGCTAGTGAACCTATTGCTGAACCACGTGATAATCCAAATGATATTTCTATGTCTGATGCTGAAAAACAATATGGTAATGAACATGAACCTAGTAAAAATATTAATGATGATGTTCATGATGATGCTCAACCTAGTAATGATAATGATGTAGAAATTGAACCTGCTGTTGATCTTGATAACCCACAATCAAAGAATCAACGTTATGATAAAAGAGACTTTGTTGCTAGGAAACATGGTAAAGAAAGGGAAACTCGGGTTCAGAAACCCATGCCTTTTCCTCCGAAACCATCCAAGAAAAAGGATGATGAGGATTTTGAGCGCTTTGCTAAAATGATTAGGCCTATCTTTTTGCGTATGAGATTAACTAATGTGCTCAAAACAAATCCTTATGCTAAATATATGAAGGATATCATTACTAATAAAAGAAAGATACTGGAAGCTGAAATTTCCACCGTGCTTGCTAATTATACTTTTAAGGGTGGAATACCAAAGAAACTTGGAGACCCTGGAGTACCTACTATACCTTGCTCCATTAAAAGAAATTATATTAAAACTTCTTTATGTGATCTTGGAGCCGGTGTTAGTGTTATGCCTCTCTCTTTATATCGTAGACTTGACTTGAATAAGATGACACCTACTGAAATATCTTTGCAAATGGCTGACAAATCAACTGCTATACCTGTCGGTATTTGTGAGGATGTGCCTGTTGTGGTTGCAAACGTTACTATTTTAACGGACTTTGTTATACTTGATATTCCCGAGGATGATAGTATGTCTATTATTCTTCAAAGACCTTTTCTTAATAATGCAGGGGCTGTTATTGATTGCAACAAAGGCAATGTCACCTTTCATGTTAATGGTAATGAGCATACGGTACACTTTCCGAGGAAACAACCTCAAGTTCATAGTATCAACTCTATTGGAAAAATTCCATCGATTATATTTGGAGGTTTTGAATTTCCTCTTCCTACTGTCAAGAAGAAATATGATATTCTTATTATTGGGGATGTGCATATCCCCGTTGAGGTAACTTAGTGACATTCGAAATTTCTCCGGTTTCATGATTATCGAATGAGTTTGTTAACAAGACTTGATCAACCTTGTTAGTGGATTCTTTTTGATGAGCATGAGATGGATGAAACTAGAAGCACAAAAACTTCTGTACCCCTCTCTATACTTTCTGTTATTTATATTAAATAAAGTAAAAATAGTATTTTCTGTTTGTTTCCTGACTTATCCGTGCAATATAAAAATATCCCAAAAATAAAAGTCCTCAGAATGCCATGCCAATTTAATATGATTTTTTTGGGAATATTTGAGGATTTATTGTGCAAAAATTACCGCGGGAGGAGCTGCCCCCTGCCTCGTGGGCCCACGGTGGCCCTCCTCCACTTATCCCAGCACCCATCTTCTTCCTCTATCTCACACAAACCCAAAAAACCAACTCAAGCACGAGTTCCAGCCACTTTTGCTGTGATTTTCGATCTCCTTGCTCAAAGCACCTCTCGCAAAACTGCCTGGGGAGATTGTTCCTTGGTATGTGACTCCTCCATTGGTCCAATTAGTTTTTGTTCTAGTGCTTTATTCTTTGCAAATTTGTGCTTCATAGGTGACCATGTTCTTGAGCTTGCATGTCAAATTTATATGGTTCCAAGTAGTTCTAAGGCTTGATATAGGCTCTAGGCACTTGTAGGAGTAGTTTCTATCAGTTTTATTGAAGTTGGTTCATTTTTGTTTGAAGTTACTAAAAATTTCAGAATTTTTCAGAGAAAAACAATATGTTTAGGAAGATGTTCCAAGGTTGTTCCTCTAAGAAGCAAGGACCCAGGATTGCTATGCGCGATGCTGACGAGGATCCACCAAGAGACGCTCCAGTACGGCCTTGCGAATGGCCGTCGGAAAATTTTATGGACCGTGCGGGAATTAAAGAAGAATTCAAAGCATATTTGTGCAGTGCCGGTCTTGAGGATTTTGAGGCTAACAAATGCCCCCAGTATTATGATCTCACAAGTTCCTTTGTGAGGAGGTTAGAGTATTCATCTTCGCGTAATTCTCCTTCAGTCATGTTTGATCTTTATGACAAATATTATACCATGGACCTAGAGGATTTCACTTCTGCTTGCGAACTTCCATCATGGGGCAGTATTAGGGACCCCCCTAAATCTGAATTTAGAAACTTTCTTGCTAGTATAACTGTGGGGGAGTCCAGAGATATAACGCAGGCTACCATAGGGAGCATTCACTTTCCTGCTATACATTATTTTGCTCTTTTCATCGATAGATGCATAAATGCTAAGGATGAAGCATGTCACATGTGTGTCCCTGATCTCAGCATTCTTAGGAGTGCTGTGTTAGGAGACCAATCTTATCATATGGGAGCTATTGTAGCTCGTAGGTTGCATCATAATAGACATAATGGAGATTTCTTTGGAGGAATTTATGCAACCCGCTTAGCTCATTTTCTTGAAATAGACATTTGTGAGGGTGATATGGAGTTGCCTCCTGCATATTTAGATTATGACTCTATGGCTTCGCACCAGTTTGTTGAGAGGCCTGAATCACCTCTCTTATATCGGTTAATTTTTGATAAACGACGTATTTTCCGTATTACTCTCCCTGCTCCTGCCTTCTTTGATTCACAGACAAAAGGAAGATATGTTATTACCAGAGAGGAGGCAGAAGAGTATGAGAGGAGAGCGGAGGCAGCCTGACTCCACGCTGCAGCTCAGTAGGTGATAACCGCTGCACAACAGTATGATCCCAACTATTCTTCCTCATCATAGTACGACCCCAACAACTATTATTATGGATATCCGCCAGGCCAGCTGTGGCCATAGACCAACTTAGGCCAAAAGCCTAAGCTTGGGGGAGTACGTATTTCTCACCGACATTACATTTATGTTCACACACTCATTGCCAGATGTTAGTGCTTATACTTTTTCACTGTAATATCCATGCTAGTTTATTTTCTTTTTCCTGCTTTCTTCTTGTGTGTTTGTTAAACCTTAAGAAAAAATCAAGAAAAAGATTAGTAGTAGTTTATTTTTCTGTTGTAGTAGTAATAATTAAAAAGAAAACCCAAAAATATTTCTCGTTCTTCTTTTGCTTGTTGGAGCTTTCCCGTGTAAATAGTTTTATTTCTTTTATTTTCTTTGGGGGTCAGTAGGAGAAGACCATAATTAAATTGTTGAAGTGGCTCTTATATGCATTATTGTTGATTTAACCAAGAGCCCATATTGCCTTGTCTTCTCCTGTTTATTGAATGCTCGCAGACTCCAGCTTAGTCCAATGCACGTGCACTCTTATTATTCACACCGTTCGGTCGTGCAAGTGAAAGGCAATTATGATGATATATGATGGACTGACTGAGATGAGAAAAGCTGGTATGAACTCAACCTCTTTTGTTTTTGTAAATATGATGAGCCCGTCGTTCTTGATTCACCTTATTATGAATAAACATGTTTGCAATAACAATTAGAGATCATAGTTGCTTATGCCATGCTTGATTAGCTATGAGTTATAATGGTTTACCTTGTGTGCCAACATGCTATTGAGATGATTATGATGTGGTATGATGGGGTGGTATTCTCTTTTGAATGATTTAAGTGACTTGACTTGGCACATGTTCACGCATGTAGTTGAAACAAAATCAACATAGCCTTCACGATATTTATGTTCATGGTGGATTATATCCTACTCATGCTTGCATCCAATGTTTATTAATTTTAATGCATGTACATGGTTGTTGTCGCTCTCTAGTTGGTCGCTTCCCAGTCTTTTGCTAGACTTCACTTGTACTAAGAGGGAATATTGCTTGTGCATCCAATCCCTTAAACCCCAAAGTTATGCTAGATGAGTCCACCATACCTTCCTATATGCGGTATCTACCTGCCGTTCCAAGTAAATGTGTATGTGTCAAACTCTAAACCTTCAAATAAACATTCTGTTTTGCATGCTCGAATAGCTCATGTATCAACAAAGGTTGTCCTTATCTTCCATGTTAGGCGGGTTATTCTCAAGAGGAGTGGACTCCGCTCCTCACTCACGAGAAAATGGCTGGTCACTGGGATGCCCAGTCCCATGCTTTATGCAAACTAAATCAAAATTAATTGCAAACAAAACTCCCCCTGGGACCTGATGTATGTTGGAGGCACTCGTTGTTTCGAGCAAGCCATGGATTGATGCTTGTTGGTGGAGGGGGAGTATAAACTTTACCATTCTGTTTGGGAACCGCCTATAATGTGTTTAGCATGGAAGATATCGCCATCTCTTAGTTGTTACGTTGACAATGAAAGTATACCACTCAAAATACAATTTATCTCTATTTCAAAACCGAGCTCTGGCACCTCTACAAATCCCTGCTTCCCTATGCGAAGGGCCTATCCATTTACTTTTATGTTGAGTCATCACCCTCTTATTAAAAATCACTAGCTGGAGAGCACAGCCGTCATTTGCATTCATCATTGTTAATTTATATCGGGTATGACTATGATTGGATATCTTTTACCATGAATTACAATGTCTAGTCAGTCCTTGATCTTTAAAGGTGCTCTGCATTTATGATTTGCGGTCTTAGAAAGGGCTAGCGAGATACCATCTTGTTATATCATATTATGATTGTTTTGAGAAAGTGTTGTCACCCGAGATTTATTATTATGACTTGCTAGTTGATTATGCTATTGATACGAGTAATTGTGAGACCTAAGAATTATTGCAAACGTGGTTAGTTATGATCTATGCTGAAAACATGAATGCTGGCTTGACATAGTTATAACAACAAGAGCAAACAGAGTTTGTAAAAGTTTTTCTTTCTTTCTTTCAGTTTGTCAACTGAATTGCTTGAGGACAAGCAAGGGTTTAAGCTTGAGGGAGTTGATACATCTCCATCGTATCTACTTTTCCAAACACTTTTGCCCTTGTTTTGGACTCTAACTCGTATGATTTGAAGGGAACTAACCCGGACTGACGTTGTTTTCAGCAGAATTACCATGGTGTTGTTTTATGTGCAGAAAACAAATATTCTCGGAATGACGTGAAACTCCACGGAATGTCTTAGAAAAAACAATAAAAAAATCCTCATCAAAGATGAAGACCAGGGGGCCCACACCCTTCTCACGAGGGTGCCCCCCCCCCCTAGGGCATGCCCCCCTACCTCGTGGGCCCCATGTTGCGTCTCCGACTCCAACTCCACCTCCATATATTGAGTTTCGATGAGAAAAAAATCAGGAAGAAGAAATCATCATGTTTTACGATATGAAGTTGCCGCCAAGCCCTAAAACCTCTCGGGAGGGCTGATCTGGAGTCCGTTTGGGGCTCCGGAGAGGGGGATTCGTCGCCGTCGTCATCATCAACCATCCTCCATCACCAATTTCATGATGCTCACCGCCGTGCGTGAGTAATTCCATCGTAGGCTTGCTGGACGGTGATGGGTTGGATGAGATTTATCTTGTAATCGAGTTAGTTTTGTTAGGGTTTGATCCCTAGTATCCATTATGTTCTGAGATTGATGTTGCTATGACTTTGCTATGCTTAATGTTTGTAACTAGGGCCCAAGTTGCATGATTTCAGATCTGAACCTATTATGTTTTCATGAATATATGCGAGTTCTTGATCCTATCTTGCAAGTCTATAATCACCTACTATGTGTTATGATTCGGCAACCCCGAAGTGACAATAATCGGGACCACTCCCGGTGATGACCATAGTTTAAGGAGTTCATGTATTCACTATGTGCTAATGCTTTGTTCCGGTTCTCTATTAAAAGGAGGCCTTAATATCCCTTAGTTTCCAATAGGACCTCGCTGCCACGGGAGGGTAGGACAAAAGATGTCATGCAAGTTCTTTTCCATAAGCACGTATGACTATATACGGAATAGATGCCTACATTACATTGATGAATTGGAGCTAGTTCTGTGTCACCCTATGTTATGACTGTTACATGATGAACCGCATCTGGCATAATTATCCATCACTGATCCGGTGCCTACGAGTTTTCCATATACTGGTTTATGCTTATTTACTTTTCCGCTGCTACTGTTACAATTACTACAAAATACCAAAAACATTACTTTTGTTGTCTTTACTTTTGTTGCCGCTACCACCACTATCATATTACTTTGCTACTAAACACTTCGCTGCAGATACTAAGTTTCCAGGTGTGGTTGAATTGACAACTCAGCTGCTAATACTTGAGATTATTCTTTGGCTCCCCTTGTGTCGAATCAATAAATTTGGGTTGAATACTCTATCCTCGAAAGCTGTTGCGATCCCCTATACTTGTGGGTTATCACGTTCCTCCCAAAATTATATTATCTCTGTTTTAAATCTTTGAGCTCTGGCACCTCTGCAAATCCCTGCTTCCCTCTGCGAAGGGACTATATATTTAATTTTATGTTGAGTCATCATCTTCTCAAAGAGGCGCCATACCTGAGAGCACTATTGTCATCCTCATGCATTATGTATAGTTAATGTTGGATGCATCATGACTGGCTCTTTTCTACCATGAATTACAATGTTTAGTCGCTGCTTGAACTTTGGATGTGCTCTGCATTTATGTTTTGCAGTCTCAGAAAGGGCTAGCGAGGTACCACTATTGTCATATTATATCATGATTGTTTTGACAAAGTGTTTGCATTTGATATATCTTATTATTGGTCTTTATTTTATTATACCATTGATATGAGTTAATATAATTTCTAAGAGTTATTGCTGACATGGCTAGTCATGATCTTTGCTGAAAACCTAGGTGCTACTTAAGCTTATTTATGTAAACAAGAACAAAAGAGTTCGTAAAAGTTTTTCTTTTTCACTTTCAGTTTATCAACTGAATTGCTTGAGGACAAGCAAAGGTTTAAGCTTGGGGGAGTTGATACGTCTCCATCGTATCTACTTTTCCTAATGCTTTTGCTCGTGTTTTGGACTCTAATTTTCATGATTTGAATGAAACTAACCCGGACTGATGTTGTCTTCAGTAGAACTACCATGGTGTTGTTTTTGTGCAGAAATAAAAGTTCTCGGATTGGAACGAAACTTTTTGGAGATTTATTTCAGAATAAATAAAAATAATAGGACCAATAACCACCGGAGGGGATGCCCTGGGTGAGCACGATCCACTAGGGCGTGCCACCCCCTCCAGGGGCGCCCTGGTGGGTAGTGCCCACCTCGTGGCCCTGCCGACCCTAATTCTAACTCCATAAATACCTATTTTCGAAGAAAAATAGGAAGGAAGTTTCATCGCGTTTCATGACACGGAGCCGCCGCCACCTCTTGTTCTTCATCAGGAGGCCAGATCTGGAGCTAGTTTGGGGCTCCGAAGAGGGGAATCTTCGGTCTTTGTCATCACCAGCCCTCCTTCATCACCAATTCCATGATGCTCCCCGCCGTGAGTGAGTAATTCCTTCGTAGGCTCACTAGTCGGTGAAGAGTTGGATGATATTCATCATGTAATCGAGTTAGTTTTGTTAGGGATTGATCCCTAGTATCCACTATGTTCTGAGATTGATGTTGTTATGACTTTGCTATGCTTAATGCTTGTTACTAGGCACCAAGTGCCATGATTTCAGATATGGATTGTTTATGTTTTCACCATTATATCTATGTTCTAGATTCGATATTGCAAGTCATATTCACCTATTATGTGTTGTGATATGTAAACCCCAATGTGACGGTAATTTGTATACTTTCCGGTGGTGACCGTAGTTTGAGGAGTTCATGTATTCACCATGTGTTAATACTTTTTTCGGTTCTCTATTAAAAGGAGGCCTTGATATCCCTTAGTTTCATCCAACCGTTAAACGATTAAGTTCGGCGTCCACGGGCTCGCATGGTTCAGAACTTACGGCCGGAGACGAGTCCGGAGTTCCAGTGGTATAGGTGTCGTGTGAGATCGAGTCTATGTGCGGCTCCAACGCCGCAGAATCTGTGGCCTCCGTGGTGGGGTCGATCCTCCCATCCTTGGATGGTGCAGTCTGCTCTGAATCTAAGGTCAGATAGGTTATGGGAGCTGTCTCCTGGATGCGGTCCGATGATAGATTTAGGTCATGTCCCTCGGGGTGACCAGGAGTGGTAGCCGCGGTCTCAAATCCGGCGAAGATCAAATCTCTACGGATGTCCGCAACATAGTTCAAGCTCCCAAATCTGCCCTGATGGCCAGGGGCGTAGCTTTCGATGTGCTCCAGATGGCCAAGCGAGTTGGCCCGCAGAGCGAAACCACCAAACACGAAGATCTATCCGGGGAGGAAGGCTCCCCCTTGGGCAGCATCGTTGTAGATGGTTGAAGGAGCCATCAGACCTCTTGATGACGACACAGTGGAACTCTTAATGAAAGCACCAATGTCAGTGTCAAAACCGGCGGATCTTAGGTAGGGGGTCCCGAAGTGTGCGTCTAAGGTCGATGGTAACAGGAGATAGGGGACACACTGTTTTACCCAGGTTTGGGCCCTCTCTATGGAGGTAATACCCTATGTCCTGCTTGATTGATCTTGATGAATATGAGTATTACAAGAGTTGATCTACCACGAGATCATAATGGCTAAACCCTAGAGGTCTAGCTTGTATGGCTATGATAACGAGTCTCCCCTCGGGACTAAGTCCTCTGGTTTATATAGACACCGGGAGGATCTAGTGTTACACAAGGTCGGTTACAAAGAAAGGAATCTACATATTTAGTCGCCAAGCTTGCCTTCCATGCCAAGGAGAGTCCCATCCGTACATGGGTGCAGTCTTGGATCTTCGTATCTTCGCAGCCTATCAGTCCGAGCCATGGCTAACAGGTCGGACGCCCGAGGACCCCTAAGTCCAGGACTCCCTCAGTAGCCCCTGAACCTGGCTTCAATGACAATGTATCCGGCACGTAGACCTGACTTCGGCATTGCAAGGCGGGTTCCTCCTTCCGAACTCCAAGATAGTCTTCAGACGTATTGAACGTGTCCGGACCTGTAACACACACCACACACAACCGCAGACAGAATATAATATTCCAGGAGTCCAATCTGGTGACAACTTTTGATAACGCGACATCACGCTCGCTCGGTTTTTCGAACCGTTTCCTATCCCGCCGTTCCATGTTTCGAGGCGTGGTTGCTATTGGCACGTTCTGTCGAAGCAGAGATCATGTCCCCTTATTGCGGGATTCTCATTAATACAAGCGCGGGTAACCCAACCGTTCCGTTGGAAAGATTCCTTAGGAATAGGCAAGCTCTTAGGCTCAGGAGGAGGCGTTTAATCCCCGCTGCCTTTATAAAGGAACCAAGGGTCATCCTTTTTGACGCCAAACTTCTCCTCAGCCTCTTCAACCTTGAGTTCTAGCACCCAAAGTTTCGACTTCGTTGCTCCGAGCTTCCCCATTACGTTCGGACCCAGCCCTCAAGGCCGATGGGTGGCTTCCTCCATTACAGAGGAGGATATTGCGAAGCTTCGAGCGGCCAGATACCTGACCGCGGAAATCCACCATAGGCTTCCTGCTCAAGGGCAGGCTATCCCGACCCCCAGATCTAGCGAGAGGGTTGTGTTCATCTCACACTTCCTTCGAGGGCTAGGGCTCGCTCTTCACCCCTTCGTCTGGGGGCTAATGTTCTATTATGGACTAGATTTTCACGATCTAGCCCCGGAGTCTCTCCTCCATGTCTCGGCATTCATCATTACGTGCGAGGCCTTCCTCCGAATACCCCCACACTTCGGCTTATGGCTCAAGACCTTCAGTGTGAAACCAAAGGTAGTCGATGGGGGACAGGTGGAGTGCGGTGGTGATGTAATCAGCCAGCTCACCAACACTCCTTGGCCAAAAGGCTCTTTTTCCGAAACTTCCAGTCAATGGCAGCGAGAGTGGTTTTACGTTACGGAGCCCCGCAGCACAAAGTGGGTAGTTGCACCCATGTTTTGCCCTGGCCCACCATTACAGCTTGCATTATGAGCCAACAAGGGGCTAGATTGGGGATCGGTTGATGAAGTGCGGACTCTACAAAGCCGCATCCGAACCCTCCTCGAGAGGGACATCGATCTTGTCAGCATGATTCAAGTAATGTTGATTCGCCGAATCCTTCCATGCCAGCTTAGGCCTCTCCATATGTGGGAGTTCAATTCAGAAGGACCATGAACCCTCCAACACTTCTTCGGCATTACCCACAAAGGGATGTGGCAGTTGTTTTTTGGAAAACAAAAACATTGGCCGAACACTACTGAGGACACAGGCCTTGACTGTAACCGTCTGGATACCCTGGTAAGCACTTGACTTCCGAACACCCCCCTTTTTATGTATGCCGTAATATATTACTAAGCAAACTATCTCCTTCCAGGGCTGGATAAAGAAAGCGGAGTTTATTAGGTGTCCGGTCCCTCTTCCCGAGGGTTCGGCAGGTCCTGTATTAACAAGGATGCTAGCCCCGGCACCATACCAGATGCCTATGAAGGAGGCAAGGCGCAGAGGACCAAAGATGGCCCCCATCCCGAAGTGCACCAGACATTGTGTCCGAAGGAATCAAGATTCCATCATCCAAGGACAAAAATGAAGGGGAAGTCAATGTCTCTTCCCCCCATGGGAAGAAAAGGGCCGCCTCCGAAGATTGGGAGTAAAAGGCTCCTAAGCGAGGCAAGATGCCTTCGTCGGGTGGCTCGGGCTTGAAGGACAACGTCATTGTGCAGTCCCATGGCGAGGACAAGCCTCAGGCCAAAACGTAAGTGAACAAGGGTGTTTTAAACACGTCCCGTCCCTTTCTTGTAACGTCTAGAATATATGTTTTTTTGCAGTTCGGCACGCAGTCTTCTTCAACAATCCTCTTCCTCGGGGGATCTTTCTCCCGGAGATGATGGAAAGCGAGACGTCTCCACCAATCTCTTCGCCCAACAGGGCGGATGACTTCAAGGTGTCGTCATGGAGGGTCTCTCCTGATCAACAAGTGGTGTGAGGGATGATGAGGACACACCCCAAAGGTGATACTTCGGTGGCCCAGGGTCTGGGGACCAACAATAAAGGCCCCGAACATTCTGGTCTATAGCCGGATACGAATAAACGGATCCCTTCAAAGGAAGGTTGTAATCCTATAGCAGCCTCCGGAGACCCAGAGGCGCCGGATATATTGACGAACATGCTGCGACAGGCGTTCATCACAGAGGAACATCGTACCTTGATGGGCACGGTGATCGAAAAGATCCTGGCCGCGAAAACCGGATTGAATGAGGCCTTCGTGGGCCTGCTAAGAGGCTTCGAGGTTTGTACCGTAATATGTTCGATTGTGTTTTATTCAAGAATACACCTATGTATAGATAGTAGCCCCTAAGACTCTGATTGGCTTCCCGAGGGAGGCGATCAGAGGATCAAAAGAGATGCCCAGGAAGTAATATGATTAATTGGAACACAGGTTGTGACCTCCCCGAAAACTGTCTGAACTATAGGGATTGCGGATTTGCAACGCAAGATTGATGAGGCAGATACCGATATCGCGCTTATCAACAGGCGTCTTGACGAGTCGCAAGGTACGTATTTGGAGCAATCCTTACATGTATGTGTTTGTAATATAAGTGTGACGCTGAAAATTGCATACTGGAATATGCATGGCTGCAGATGGTGCCGCCGCCGTCGAGATTCTTTGGGCAGAACTGGCCCGAGCCAAGGAGCAGGCCCGGTTTAGCAATGCGGCTGCCGAAAAGGCATCGGCTGAGTTAAAGGCCGAACAAGCTGCTCGGCACCAAGATAAGGAGAAAATATCCTCGATGGCGCTCGAACTGAAGAATGCTACTTGCCACTATGAATTCCTAGAGGAGGAGAATAAAGCCAAAGCGGCTGAGCTTGACAAGGCCTTGCAAGAGGCGAAAGAAGCGCGGTCCGAATCTAGAGTGGCCCATGAAGAGATCCGGCAAGCTGGGGAGATTGCGGCTGGTAAGCCCTTTTTATTACAGGCTAAGTTCCGCAATCTGAATTATGCTCAGCTTAACCAAGTATGGAGTTCTCCAGACGTGTTTTTGGACCTGCCGAAGAGTTCATCCGATGCGGCGTAGTTTTATGAAGCGCAAAAGGGATATGCAATGGAGAAGCTTTTCTGGTCATAGTTCAGCGCATCAAAATGCCCTCTGCTACTGAATGACCAGATGTCCCAATGGGTCGAGCTTCACGAGATGTCCGGCACTGCCATGAAGAACGTCGTACTTCAGCTGTGGCCGACTGAGTCGATTCCGAATAGCTATTTTGGCTTGGTGCGGCGGCTTGCTGATGCGGTGCCCCGCATTGATGCCGTGAAGCGGTCGGTGTCGGATTTCGGGTTCCGGCAGACCCTTGAGGTTTGAACACTGGGGTGCGCGCGGAGATTTCGCCTCCTACCTACCTGCACCCATCCGCCACGCAAGGATCAAAGCTATGAAAAGAACAACACAAGGGACACAGGGTTTATACTGGTTCAGGCCACCGTTGTGGTGTAATACCCTACTCCAGTGTGTGGTGTGTGGATTGCCTCTTGGGCTGATGATGACGAACAATACAAGGAAGAACAGCCTCGCGAGGGTCTGTTCTTGGCAGGGGCGATGAACTGTTGGGAGGAGTTCAACCACCTTTCTCTCTCTCTTTCTCTCTGCTTCTAGCCTCTCTAACGAGCCTCTTTATTCCTACCACCCAACCCCCTTTTGCTCTGTGGGTGGCTGGCCCTATTTATAGAGGCCCTGGTCCTCTTCCCAAATATTGAGCGGGAAGGGATCCAACAATGGAGGGCTAATTTGAAGGGGGACAGCAAGTATCAGCTATCCTGACAAAAGTAGTCTTCGTGTGCGCAAAGCTCTGGTGATGACGCCGTCTCGGGCTCCACGGTGACCTCCATCTTGTAGTCCTCCTGGTCTTGGTCTCGTTGCACCGAAATGGCAACCTTTGCCTGATGCCTCGGTACTCCGCGGCTGTGCTTGTCCCCTTTGCACCAAAGAGGAAAGGAGGACGCTGCGCGGGCTGGCACCCGCCTGGCGCCCTGAGTCGTCATGGCTTGCGCCACGGACACCTCGCGAGGTACCCCGCCTTGATCTCTCCGCCTCCTCGTGAGCCAGCCTGACGAGGCCGTTCCTGAGGAAGCTCCGTGTCGTCCGCCCCGCGAGGCTTGGCCCCTTGCGAGGGTCTTGAGTTTGTGTTGGTGAAGATGGGCCGTGCTGGGCCCCCCTTTGAGCCACGCCGCAGGCCACAGGCAGGCAAGTCTGGGGACCCCCGTTCCCAAAACGCCGACAATAGCCCCCGGGCCCAAGGCACGCCCGGGCTTGGCCGTGCAGGGAGGCGGAAGGGCAAGAGCGAAGCGCCGCGGGCCCTAACAGCCTGCGGCCTTGGGCGCCACGTGGCGGTTGACTGGACGTGGGCGCCTTAGCAGCCGCGCGAGTTGATAAGGGAGTGGCGTACGCCTAGGCCCTTCTTCTTGCTTCCCCCGGTTGCTGTTCAGATCCCCTTTCCTGCGCTTCTCCTTCCTTCCTCCGAAATCTCCAGATCTGCTCTGACCGTGCGACCCAGGAAGCCATGGTGCCTCGCCAGCCCCTGGCCGCAGCTTGGTACTCGTCTGCCCTGGACCCGCCGAACGTGTCGGAGGCGGGCCTTGCCCGGTTGCGCCGAATTGTGACGGCGCGAGGCATCGATGGGGCAAAGGTGTTCAAGGCCGGCTCCACCACCCCTGAGGGTCAGAGGAGCACCTTTTATCCACTCTTCGCAAGTGCCATTGTTGCTGGCCTGGTGCCTCCCTTCTCCGAGTTCTTCTTCTCTGTCCTCCGCCATTACAAGCTGCAGGCTCTGCATCTCCATCCCAACTCCGTCCTTCTCCTCGCGATCTTTGCTTATTATTGCGAGGCCCACATTGGGGTGCAGGCCTCAGTGGCCTTGCTGCGCCACCACTTCTCCCTCCGGACCTCTCGCGGTCCTGCTTCCGCATGCGCGAGCTTCGTCGTGTACGGTGGCGCCATTGCCATCTCGAACCCTGGGAAGAGGATTGAGGGATTCAGGAGCAAGTGGGTCTTGGTGGACGCTGAGCGCATCCACCCTCGGCTGATCTTACCCACCGAGCAGCCCACGAGCTCCAGCAACTGGGGTCGAGCTGAGCTCACGGATCCCCGCACGAAGATGGTGTTGGAGAAGATGGACGCGGATCTGAGGCCGGCCGACATGGCGGCGGTGAAGCTGACCGGCGCGTCGTTGCTGAGGGAGTTCCTGGAGCACCAGCTGGCTCCGCTTCGGCAGTACTCGCTTCCAATGTGGAGGCCCCGTCCGAGCCCCGTGGCCTGGGCCGACGGAGACTTGGCTGCGGTTCTCCAATCTCTGGTCGGGGGCAATGTGGCGAGGTTGGAGGGCACTCCTACGCCCTTGTTCCTCCGCGACGACTGGGAGCGGGTAGTGAAGTCCATGCCCGTCTTCAACGGGGAAGGGCCCGTGCCCCTGGAGGCTCCCGAGGGACCGGTGGACGTGCCCTCTGGCGACTCCAGCAAAGAGGAAGAAGGAGGGGAGCGCGGAAAAGGGCCTGACTCCGAGGCGACTGACGGAGAGTCGAGGGCTCCCCTCCCCCGGCACAGGTCCCGCATTCTCCGCCTCTCTCCGAACGATGACGACGAGGATGATGATGAAGACAATGACGAGCAGGACGGCAGGAGCTCGCCCCCGATCCCGAAGAAGGATAGGACCAGGCTGATCTCCCACGGGTCTCCCCCGGCCCCGGGACGAACCGCAGACGCACCTTCCGCCTCCAAGCTTCCCGAGGTTGACCCTTCCAGCCGGCTTTCAGGCTTCAAGTTTGGCCGGAGGCCGCTTGAGCTCACTGGCGACGACCCGTAAGCATTCGATTCTTGTCTTTATCTCTTGCTCTGCTTCTGAGGCTTGACGTCCGCATCTTTGGATAGGTTGGCGCCCGCAGCAAAGAAGTCAAAGGGGGCTCCTGAGGTTCCGTTCGTGACAGCGCCCCTGAAGGAAGGTGACCGCGATGCACAAGCTTCTCCCGCCCGGTCGTCCTCGCGGGGCCTAACTGAGTCGGCTGGGGCGAGCTCAGCCCCCACGGCCCAAGTGGCTCCCGAGGTGCTCCCGTCTACCGCAGCTGCTACAGCTGTCGGGGCACGGCAGACTCCGCCTCAGGATGCTGCGGCCGTGCTGCCGCCTTCTCCTCCTACTCCACTGGCTGCTATCTCCCCTACTCCTTCCGCTGTTCTGGACCGTGCTGTTGCTGAGCTGGACCGGCTACGGCAGGATCTTCTCGGCGCCGACCCTCGCCTGGTGGCCGGGCGCTTGGAGCTGGTTTCTGGATGGGTTTGCTCCGACGCTTCGATTCGGGCGGCGCTGGTCCAGGCCTCGACGGCATGCGACGAGGAGAAGCAGGCCGTCCTTGAGGCGAAGGCTACTCGCGATGCAGCCCTGGGAAAGGTGGTCGATGTCTGTGATCGCTTCAAGGTGCTGGAGGACGAGCTGCAGGGCTTGCGGGATCAGCTCGCGAAAGAGGTTCGGCTTCGCCAAGAGCAGGAAGAAGGCGTGAAGGCTCGCGAGGCAGCCGTCGAGGGCCGGGAGGCCAAGCTCAAGAAATGTCGCGACTGCCTAGGCGCGCTGGAGCAGGAATTGGGGGCGAGGAAGGCCGAGCTGGACGGCAAGGCCCTGGTCCTCGCCGAATACCGCGCGGCCTTCATGGAGTTGGAGCCGAAGGCTCGCTCCTCGCTGAGGACGCTTTACGACAGCGGCCTGGAGAGCCTGCTGGCCGGTGCCGAGGACGGCCCCGCCAAGCTGCTTCCCTTCTTGGTCCATGCTCTTGAAGATGTCGCCCTTGGCCTCGGCCCCACGGCAAAGGCCGAGGCGCGTGTTCTGTCTTCTGCAGCACTGACGCGGGTTCTCACCCACATCCACCTTCGCGATCCCGGGTTCGACCTCGACAGCCTACTGGAGCCCGTGAGCGGCAAGCATGCGGTGGCTGCTGCCGAGGCCGTGAAGGGTCGCGCAGAGGCTTTGCTGGGGAAGTTCCGGGCCTTCAGCACCAAGCCGGGGCAAGGCGTTGCCGACCCCGCTGCTCCGTGAGGCGAACCCACGCCGCGCTGTTCCCCCGCTGCCAAGTGACTCCATCGTGGCTCCTGTCCTGCTTTTAATTCCTGCACATGTATCATGCCTCGGGGAGGCGTTTAAACTTGCGCCTGATATCGGGATAACAGTGTGGACTGCAATATTTGCTTTAGAATTCCTTTGAAATTTGTGCTTTTCCTTCCTACTTGCTTACGTTCTACGCCGGCAGAGCTCGGCCCCGCGCGTACCTCGCCCAGAAATAGCCCCGACCAGAAACCAGGACGGGACCAAGGAGTGAGGGGCTACGTGACAAGTTAGGCTCCTGAGTCGCGATGCTCAGGAGTCCCCCTTGGCGCATGAACAGCAAGTAGAGAGGTGTGATGTGGGTGGATCCTCCGTCCTACGTCTGCAGAGCCCGGCCCCGCGCATACCTCACCCAGCAATAGCCCCGACCGGAAACCAGGACGGGACCAAGGAGTGAGGGGCTACGTGACCAGTTAGGCTCATGGGTCGCGATGCTCAGGAGTCCCCCTTGACGCTCAAATGGCCTTCATACCTTGGCTCCGCTCGGGGAGAGGCGCGCGACGAACCAGGCCCGTGGGGACCTGGCTGGGCGGCGTGCGTCTGGGCGTGACCCTGGCGCAGCCCCCGTGCCCAGCCCCCTTGCGCGGCACTCCCAAGGGGAGGCGTTGCGATGAGGCTAGACACTGAGCATTGGGCTCCCTGAGGTTGATGCGGCCCGGAGGCCACCCTCAGTTGTTTATCACCAGCACGGAGCATAGCGCTTCCGTATGAGTACGGGCATAGTCGCTCCTCGGTAGTGTCATCAGCCAGCGCGGAGCATGGTGCTTCCACTGGTGCGTGGGAGGGGGGGCCCTCCGGGAGGAGCCCCTGGGGCGTGTACAGCCCCGCCCTGACACGTGGCTGGCACGGTAGGGCTTGGCGAGGTGTATCTGGGCACCCGTGAGCCAGCGCGGGACTCACGGGGCCCTACCTCTAGGCGGGTTGCGCCTGGCACTGGGCCTTATCTTGCGTTGTGTCCCTGCAAGTTCGGTTAGATGCCTGCACTCTACGTCCTCGGGTCCCGGCCCTCGAGCTGGTCTCAGCCGTCGCTGGTATGCCAGGTCGCGATGCCGTGCTCAATGCTGGAGGGTGAGGGCTGGAGAGCCAGTAAGAGCCCTGAGTCGCGATGCTCAGGTACCCCCCCCCCTTTAACGTGCAAGTGGTCAACATGGAGAAGAGGAGGCGCCGTGGACCGGCATCAAATAATCAAGCATGGCAGTTCTAATGCATAACCGGAAATGAACGCAAAAGGGGTACGTGCCGCTGAGCCTGGCCCGAGCGGCTTGGGGATCATGCAGCCCGAGGGGCGCCCCCAACAAGGTAAGCTAACGACGCGAAATAAAAGGGATACACGCCACAGGGACGGACCCACGCAGCCTGGGAATAATGCAGCCCTGGGGACGCTCCCAGCCGGAAGTGAAACTTGAAAGATGTCACCTGATGACGCTGAAGATGAAGGGGTGTTGGTGTAGCCGGCTTGGTGGGCTGTGGAAGCCGATCCTCATGAGCCCCCAGGCCCAGGGGCCTCAGGAGGCTCCGGAGGCGCTGGCGGTTTCTCGCGGGCCATCTTCATCTCCGCCAGGGATGCAGATCACCTGGCCTCTTGTGCCTCCGTGATGCCCCTCATGAGGCGCTGGTAAGCGTCAGCCACGCTCGGCAAGCCGTAAGGCATGCGAACGTAGCTGTGGGGTGGACCTCCGCAGCGCCCCACTCGCGAGGGCCAGAGGCGCTCCAAGGAGGCGACTTGGTTGAGCCCTGGTACGTCGACGCAGACGCGCAGCCCGCCATCCTCGCCTGGATGGGGATCCACTGTTGGTAGGCGGCAGACGCCTCTCATGACTCTGGACTCCTGTAGCTCCTGAATTGCCTTGCTGACGAACTCCTGTGGGTCTGGATCTCCTTGCCTTGCTCCTTCTTGAGGGAAACGTGCTTCGAAACACGCCTCCATGTGGTGCCCCAGCGCCTCCCTCGTGACCCTTGCTAGGTCGGTGGCCCTCCAGGGGAGAGCCCCCGAGCCCTGCCTAAGGAGGGCGCCGGGCGCGCTTTCCTATGCGATGGAAGGAGGTTCCCCCTGGCAGGCACGGGCCCAGAGGGGCCTACCTCCTGAGGGGCCAGGCCGGACGATGTCTTCTTCTTCTTGGGGCGGCCACGGGAAGCCTCCTGCTTCCGCGATCCGGGTCTTCCAGTGATGCGGCCTGAAAGGCTCGCTCCAGGGAACACATTGTGTCCTTCTCTTCACAGGGCACCATGATGACTCCGCCGCTTCCTGGCATCTTGAGGACGTTGTAGCCGTGGTGAGTCATGGCCATGAACTTGGCCAGCGCCGGGTACCCGAGGATGGCGTTGTACGGCAGGCGGATGTGTGCGACGTCGAAGTCGATGAGCTCAGTGCGGTAGTCGTCACGTGCCCCGAAGGTGACAGGGAGGCGGACCTGCCTGATCGGGACCGTGGAGCCGTCGGTGATACTGGAGAAGGGCTTGGTTGGCTGAAGCTGGCTGTAGGGCACTTGGAGGTTGTTGAACGTCTCTACAGACAGGACGTTGAGCCCTGCCCCACCATCGATGAGGGTCTTGCTGACCACCACGTTGCTGATGATTGGGGAACAAAGCATCGGGAGGACTCCGGCTGTAGCCGCACACTTGAGTTGATCTGCTGAGCTGAAGGTAATGGCGCACACCGACCACCTGAGAGGGCGCGTGGCTTCGAGCCTGGGAAGGGCTGCATTCACTTCGCGGGTGAACTGCTTGAAGATGCGCTAAGAGGCTGGGGCCTGAGCTCCGCCCAGGATGCAGGCAATCGCGCGCGGCTCCTGGAAGCCCCGAGCCTCCTCGTCCTGGTGGCGGTCCTCGTTTCTCCTTGGCTGCAGCGGCGGCGGTGGGAGGCCTGCGTTGCCTTGCGGGCGATCCTCGCGAAGCTGATCCCTCCAGCCTCCCTTGCGAGGTGGGTCATGCCAGCGATCCTCATGAGGTTGGTCGCGCCACCCCTGGCGCGGGCCACGGTCTTCCCAGCGCCCTGCGTTCCTTCCTCCTCCTCGGCCGCATCCCCGGTCACCACGGTCAGGGCGACGGCCGATCCTTCCTTCACGCACGGCTCAGAGTTCTTGGCATTCGCTGGTGTTGTGGGTATGGAGGTCGTGGTACACGCAGTACCGGCTGCCCTTGGGAGGTTCGGGCTGATCTCTGCCCCGCTTGGTGTCTGGTTCTGCCGCGAGCACGGCAGCCCCCTTGCGCTTCACTTCCTTGGCCTTGAGCTTCTTCTCTTCTGGGTCTGCGGCAGGCAGCTCAAGGAGGGAGAGACGCCCTTCCTCATCCCTGGCGCACTTGTTCGCCAAGTTGAACAGCTCCAAAGAAGTGCACAGGTCTTCATGCATCGCCAGCTCCTCCTCCATCCTGACGTCGCGCACGCCGTCGGAGAAGGCTGAGATGATGGCCTCTTCAGTCACCTTGGGAATCTTGAGGCGTGCATTGTTGAAGCGCTGGATGTACTTCTGCAGGGTCTCCCCGGGTTGTTGCTTGACGAGGCGCATGTCGCTCACGGCGGGTGGCCGGTCGCAAGTACCTTGGAAGTTGGCGATGAAGCGGGTGCGCATCTCTTCCCAGGAGGAGATTGTGCCTGGAGCTAGGTTCAAGAGCCAGGTGCGGGCCCCGTCCTTGAGCGCCATGGGAAACCAGTTCGCCATGACCTTCTCGTCTTCGTTGGCAGCTTCGATGCCCAGCTCATAGAGCTGGAGGAACTCCGCAGGGTCGGTCATGCCGTCGGAGCGAGGAGGCAGGTCCGGCTTGAACTTGCCTGGCCACGCGATGCTGCGCAGCTCGGTGGTGTAGGCGCGGCAGCCTGCCGTGGCCACGGGAGGCCTTGGGTGATGGAGAGCCTGGTCTTGCATGTCCCCACGCGCCGGAGCAGGAGGATGGTCGCGACGTGCTAGAGCAGGGAGCGCCCGGGCAGCTTCTAGCGGGCGAGGGACTTCTTGGCAGCTCTGCTCTTGCCGCGCTGGCACCTGACGGAGCGGGTTCCGCCCAGGGGCCACGCGCCTTGGAGCCATGGCGTCTTCTTGGGGAGGAGGCGGCCGGGGCGCCGCCGGAGCCTCATCGCCCACGCGGGGTGGGGTGCGGTGCAGCGGAACGGACGGCGCGGAAGAACCCCCTGCAGCGCGGACGAGCTCGGCGACACGGCCGAGCCATTCTTCATAGACGTCGTCGACGGGACGGTAGCGCAGGAGCTCGTTCGCCGCGATGAGTGCAGCCCAAGCCTCCATGGGCGCATGGAGCGCGCGGGACGAAGATCTAGCTGGGGCGAGCGAGGGAGTCGCGGTGCGGCCGTCTTGGCGCACGGATGGATGCTGAGACGATGCTTGCTGCTCGTCCCCCGCCGGGCCGGTGGCGGCGTTGACGGCAGGTGACGGGGAACGGCGAGGACGCCTGCCGACAGGGGCTGTCTGGGCGACGCGGGAAGCGAGGGCGGCCCGGCGCTCCACGCGGGCCCGACGTGCATCAGACATGAGCGTGATTTCGGAGGAGAGCGGGGCGGTGGAAGACGAATTCCGGCTCACCCCTACCTGGCGCGCCAAATGTCGGATTTCGGGTTCTGGCAGACCCTTGAGGTTCGAACACTGGGGTGCGCACGGAGATTTCGCCTCCTACCTACCTGCACGCCTCCGCCACGCAAGGATCAAAGCTATGAAAAGAACAACACAAGGGACACAGGGTTTATACTGGTTCGGGCCACCGTTGTGGTGTAATACCCTACTCCAGTGTGTGGTGTGTGGATTGCCTCTTGGGCTGATGATGATGAACAATACAAGGAAGAACAGCCTCGCGAGGGTCTGTTCTTGGCAGGGGCGATGAACTGTTGGGAGGAGTTCAGCCACCTTTCTCTCTCTCTTTCTCTCTGCTTCTAGCCTCTCTAACGAGCCTCTTTCTTCCTACCACCTAACCCCCTTTTGCTCTGTGGGTGGTTGGCCCTATTTATAGAGGCCCTGGTCCTCTTCCCAAATATTGAGCGGGAAGGGAGCCAACAATGGCGGGCTAATTTGAAGGGGGACAGCAAGTATCAGCTAACCTGACAAAAGTAGTCTTCGTCTGCGCAAAGCTCTGGTGATGACGCCGTCCTGGGCTCCACGGTGACCTCCGTCTCGTAGTCCTCCTGGTCTTGGTCTCGTTGCACTGAAATGGAAACCTTTGCCTGATGCCTCGGTACTCCGCGGCTGCGCTTGCCCCCTTTGCACCAAAGAGGAAAGGAGGATGCTGCGCGGGCTGGCACCCGCCTGGCGCCCTGAGTCGTCATGGCTTGCGCCACGGACACCTCGAGAGGTACCCCGCCTTGATCTCTCCGCCTCCTCGTGAGCCAGCCTGACGAGGCCGTGCCTGAGGAAGCTCCGTGTCGTCCGCCCCACGAGGCTTGGCCCCTCGCGAGGGTCTTGAGTTTGTGTTGGTGAAGATGGGCCGCGCTGGGCCCCCCTTTGAGCCACGCCGCAGGCCGCAGGCAGGCAAGTCTGGGGACCCCCGTTCCCAGAACGCCGACAGTCGGCGTGCATTGAAGGTGCACGGATGGACTTTGCCTGAGTCAAAACATATCGGGGGAAGATGAAGGCCGTCGATGTTGCAGCGCAGGGTCCACCCAAGGGCAAGGACCATCACGCACCAGAGCATTACTTTGAGGACGTCTTAGAGGTTGCCCGCTTGATAGAGGGTCAATGTTCGAAAGGCATAATATTCGAGTGAACTCTTTACGAATTGTAAAAGACAATTGTTATAATCAGTATATATTTTGATTTTACCTAAAGGCTTTTGTTCCTCCTGTGTGGCCGTTTGTATATGATCTGAAAGTTTTCCAGTCGTCAGCTTCAGCCCCCTCGTAGGAAGTACGGGGGTGTTCGAAAAAGCATCTGATCACTCTTGACCCAACGTCTTGGTTCGTGAAGGAGGTGTCAATGCGGCGAACCAGGCAACCAGACTATAGGGCGTTAACACTTTCACTTAGCCATAGGAGTTTTATGGTGGGTCTACGACATAGCCCCTGAGATGTATGCGGCTTATTCATGGGATGCGTTTACATATTTGACCGGAAAGAGGTCCTTTGTATGACACGGATGGAATCGCGAAAGATTCCTATAAGTCATCGAGTGGTTGACCAGCTCTCGCCGCATCATGATAGTCAGTATTCGGCTTTCTCTACTGAGGTGCTTAACCAGGTGAACCGGAAGCGCGATCGCATTAGTTCTCCCTATCCGATAGAGCGGGATGTAGGATAGCAAGCATAGGAGCGGGGCAACCCAACTATTGACCCAAGACATGATTCGGAGCTAATGCATATAAGGCCAAACTCGCGACGTCGAAGTACGCTATAGAGCTGTTTGGACTTGTCGGCAACTCATTTGTTCCCATACCGAGCCCCTGGCAAGTTATGTCGAGGTGTACGTTGGAGACAACTGTAGGGGCAAAGCTCGGTCCTTTTAGAAAGGAATGGATTATTTTTACTGGGATCTAAGTGATGTGCCAATCGTATATATAGATAACAAAGCCGCAACCGCGGCTATTTGATATGCCAGGGGTCGAAGGCGGAGGAAAAAGGCACTTTACAGGCTTGAAATAGAGAGTGTGGTCTACAAAAAGATATTTTGGACCTCTTGTCGCATGTCTGCACCGCCTGTCCTCGGTGAAGGGACTCCTTAACGGAAATAGCCCTTAGGTGAGTGTACAAACCCGAACTCTGATAGAGTCCAAGGCCAGCCATTGGGCCACCTGTAAAGGGAAACAAGAAAAAAAAGAAAAAATAATTAAAAAAAGGAAAGTTATGGGAGTACTTTCAGGTCCGTCTGTGTTGTGCTTCCGCCGGTGCCCAGGGTATTTTAAGTGCGTAGTTATGTATGTGCGGTACAGATTTTCCAGTTATATGAGGCGGACGGTGGAAGCCGAACTGCTAGTCCTGTATGGGATTTGAACGGTCATGTTGAATGGGTACTGGTGACTTAGGTATGTGGTGTAATGCCCCCGCTGTGTAGTTCGGCTGAGATATCCATAGTGTGATCCTCTGCACGGAGAGAACGTTCCATGTGTTCCCCTGTTGGAGACGGTGCCCTGTGTACCATGTTCACTATCTTTACTTCGGGGGGAAACTGCTTTTGATCCTTGGTGTTTGATACGTCTCCGTCATATCTACTTTTCCAAACACTTTTTCCCTTGTTTTGGACTCTAACTTGTATGATTTGAATGGAACTAACCTGGACTGACGATGTTTTCAGCAGAATTGCCATGATGTTGTTTTATGTGCAGAAAACAAATATTCTCGGAATGACATGAAACTCCACGGGAGGTCTTAGAAAAAATAATAAAAAATCCTCGCCAAATATGAAGACCAGGGGGCCCACACCCTTCTCACGAGGGTGCCCCCCCCTAGGGCGCACCCCCCTACCACGTGGGCCCCTGTTGACCCTCCGACGCCAACTCCAACTCTATATATTTGCTTTCGAAGAGAAAAAAATCAGAGAGAAGAAATCATCGCGTTTTACGATACGGAGCCGCCGCCAAGCCCTAAAACCTCTCGGGAGGGCTGATCTGGAGTCCGTTCGGGGCTCCGGAGAGAGGGATTCGTCGCCGTCGTCATCATCAACCATCCTCCATCACCAATTTCATGATGCTCACCATCGTGCGTGAGTAATTGCATCGTAGGCTTGCTGGACGATGATTGGTTGGATGAGATTTATCATGTAATGGAGTTAGTTTTGTTAGGGTTTGATCCCTAGTATCCACTATGTTCTGAGATTGATGTTGCTATGATTTTGCTATGCTTAATGCATGTCACTAGGGCCCGAGTGCCATGATTTTAGATCTGAACCTATTATGTTTTCATGAATACATGTGAGTTCTTGATCCTATCTTGCAAGTCTATAGTCACCTACTATGTGTTATGATCCGGCAACCCCGAAGTGACAATAATCGGGACCACTCCCAGTGATGACCATAGTTTGAGGAGTTCATGTATTCACTATGTGCTAATGCTTTGTTTCGGTTCTCTATTAAAAGGAGGCCTTAATATCCCTTAGTTTCCAATAGGATCCCGCTGCCACGGGAGGGTAGGACAAAAGATGTCATGCAAGTTCTTTTCCATAAGCACGTATGACTATATACGGAATACATGCCTACATTACATTGATGAATTGGAGCTAGTTCTGTGTCACCCTATGTTATGACTGTTACATGGTGAACCACATCCGGCATAATTATCCATCACTAATCTTGTGCCTACGAGTTTTCCATATACTAGTTTACGCTTATTTACTTTTCCGCTGCTACTGTTACAATCACAACAAAATACCAAAAACATTACTTTTGCTGTCTTTACTTTTGTTTCCGCTACCACCACTATCATATTACTTTGCTACTAAACACTTTGTTGCAGATACTAAGTTTCCAGGTGTGGTTGAATTGAAAACTCAGCTGCTAATACTTGAGAATATTCTTTGGCTCCCCTTGTGTCGAATCAATAAATTTGGGTTGAATACTCTACCCTCGAAAGCTGTTGCGATCCCCTATACTTGTGGGTTATCAAGACCTTTTTCTGGCACCGTTGCCGGGGAGCATAGCTCTATTCTTTGAGTCACTTGGGATTTATATCTGTTGGACACTATGAAGATCCAAAAACCAAAATCTATCCCTCAACTACGAGGGGAGGTAAGGTACTGCCATCTAGCTCTGCACTTGATTCACCTTCTGTTATGAGTAAGTTTGTGACACCTACATCTGCTTCTGCTATTCGTTCTGATATGTCGCGTGTTATTGGTGATGCTACTTCTGCTATGCATGATACTTATGATGAAACTGCTTCTATGCCTGATACTACTGTGCCCCTTAGTGAATTTCTTGATGAACAAATTGCTAGGGCTAGAGAAAAAGAAATTATTGAATCTGAATAATATGATGATAGTGATGATGAAAATATGCCTGTTATTCCTGAAGGTTATCTTTTTGATATGGAATCTTCTGTCATTATTTTTGCTTGTAAAGATAGATATGAGCTTAAGAGGTTATTAATTAAATGGAGCAAGGAATCACTTAGAGATAAAATGAGACCTGACCCTACTTTTGCTACTTCACCTATATGTGTTCCTGATAAAGATTATGAATTCTCTGTTGATCCTGATATAATTACTTTGGTTGAATCTGATCCGTTTTATGGCTATGAATCTGAAACTGTTGTGGCACATCTTACTAAGTTAAATGATATAGCTGCCCTGTTCACTAATAATGAGAGATCACGTTACTCAAAATATTTCCGTTCTCATTAAAGAGTGATGCTAAGATATGGTTTAATTCTCTTAATCCTGGTTGTGTGCGTAGTCCCCAAGATATGATTTATTACTTCTCTGCTAAATATTTCCCTGCTCATAAGAAACAAGTTGCTTTCAGGGAAATATACAACTTTATGCAAATTAAAGAAGAGAGTCTCCCACAAGCTTGGGGGAGGCTTCTCAAGCTACTTAATGCTTTGCCTGATCATCCTCTTAAGAAACCTGAAATACTTGATATCTTTTATAATGGACTAACCAATGCTTCCATAGATTACCTGGATAGTTGTGCTGGTTCTCTTTTCAGGGAAAGAACACCGGATGAAGCTGAAATTCTATTAAATAATATGTTGACAAATGAAAATAATTGGGCACCTCCTGAGGCAGCTCCTGAGCCATCTCCTTCTCCAATTACTAAGCCTATTCCTAAACCAACTCCGAAGAAGAGAGGTGTTTTATTTCTCAGTCCCAAATATATGCAAGAGGCAAAGAAATCAATGAAAGAAAAAGGTATTAAAGCTGAAGACGTTAAAAATTTACCTCCTATTGAAGAAATACATGGTCTTAATATACTGCCTGTTGAAGAAACATATGATCTCAATTATTTATTCATTGAAGAACCTCCTGATCCAGATATCCCGACACAGGTAGTAAAGGTAAATTCTCTCTATAGATATGATAAAGCTGAAGTCCCTCCTACTAAAATTGCTAGTCAATGCTTGGATGAGTTTGATAACTTTATGTATAAGCAAGACGACTTCGATGCTTATTTTGGTAGACAATTAAAAGAAAATGCTTATATGATTAGACGCTTGGGTGATTATATGGCTGATATTAAAGGTGAACTTAAACTTGTTAGCAAACATGCTTCTATGGTTACCACTCAAGTAGAACAAGTACTTAAGGCTCAAAAAGAAGTGCTTGATGAAATGAATAATAAGAAAAATGATTATGCTGTTAGAGTGGCTACTAGAACTGGTAGAATGACTCGGGAACCTTTGTATCCTGAAGGCCACCCTAAGAGAATCGAGCAAGATTCTCAAATAGATAATATTGATGTTCCTAGTTCTTCTAAAAATAAAAAGAAGAAAAATGATAGAACTGTGCAAACTTCTAGTGAACCTATTGCTGAACCACCTGATAATCCAAATGATATTTCTATGTCTGATGCTGAAACACAATCTGGTAATGAACATGAACCTAGTAAAAATATTAATGATGATGTTCATGATGATGCTCAACCTAGTAATGATAATGATGTAGAAATTGAACCTGCTGTTGATCTTGATAACCCACAATCAAAGAATCAACGTTATAATAAAAGAGACTTTGTTGCTAGGAAACATGGTAAAGAAAGGGAAACTTGTGTTCAGAAACCCATGCCTTTTCCTCTGAAACCATCCAAGAAAAAGGATGATGAGGATTTTGAGCGCCTTGCTGAAATGATTAGACCTATCTTTTTGCGTATGAGATTAACTAATGTGCTCAAAACAAATCCTTATGCTAAATATATGAAGGATATCATTACTAATAAAAGAAAGATACCGGAAGCTAAAATTTCCACCATGCTTGCTAATTATACTTTTAAGGGTGGAATACCAAAGAAACTTGGAGACCCCGGAGTACCTACTATACCTTGCTCAATTAAAAAGAATTATATTAAAACTGCTTTATGTGATCTTGGAGCCGGTGTTAGTGTTATGCATATCTCTTTATATCATAGACTTGACTTGAATAAGCTGACACCTACTGAAATATCTTTGCAAATGGCTGATAAATCAACTGTTATACCTGTCGGTATCTGTGAGGATGTGCCTGTTGTGGTTGCGAATGTTACTATTTTAATGGACTTTGTTATACTTGATATTCCCGAGGATGATAGTATGTCTATTATTCTTGGAAGACCTTTTCTTAATACTGCAGGGGCTGTTATTGATTGCAACAAATGCAATGTCACTTTTCATGTTAATGGTAATGAGCATACGGTACACTTTCCGAGGAAACAACCTCAAGTTCATAGTATCAACTCTATTGGAAAAATTCCATCAATTATATTTGGAGGTTTTGAATTTCCTCTTCCTACTGTCAAGAAGAAATATGATATTCTTATTATTGGGGATGTGCATATCCCCGTTGAGGTAACTTACTGTTATTTGAGATTTCTCCGGTTTCATGATTATCGGAATGAGTTTGTTAACAAGACTTGATCAACCTTGTTAGTGGATTCTTTTTGATGAGCATGAGATGGATGAAACTAGAAGCACAAACTTCTCTACCCTCTCTATATTTTCTGTTATTTATATCAAATAAAGTAAAAATAGTATTTTCTGTCTGTTTCCTGACTTATCTGTGCAATATAAAAATATCCCGAAAATAAAAGTCCTCAGAATGCCATGCCAACTTAATATGATTTTTTCAGGAATATTTGAGGATTTACTGTGCAAAAATTACCGCGAGAGGAGCTGCCACTTGGCCACAAGGATGGTGGGTGCCCCCCCTATAGGGCGCGCCCCCTGCCTCGTGGGCCCATGGTGGCCCTCCTCCACTTATCCCAGCACCCATCTTCTTCCTCTATCTCACACAAACCCGAAAAACCAACTCAAGCACGAGTTCCATCCACTTTTTGCTGCGATTTTCGATCTCCTTGCTCAAAGCACCTCTCGCAAAACTGCCTGGGGAGATTGTTCCTTGGTATGTGACTCCTCCATTGGTCCAATTAGTTTTTGTTCTAGTGCTTTATTCTTTGCAAATTTGTGCTGCATAGGTGACCATGTTCTTGAGTTTGCATGTCAAATTTATATGGTTCCAAGTAGTTCTAATGCTTGATATAGGCTCTAGGCACCTGTAGGAGTAGTTGCTATCAGTTTTATTGAATTTGGTTTACTTTTATTTTGAAGTTACTAAAAATTTCAGAATTTTTCAGAGAAAAACAATATGTTTAGGAAGATGTTCCAAGGAGGTTCCTCTAAGAAGCAAGGACCCAGAATTGCTATGCACGATGCTGACGAGGATCCACCAAGAGACGCTCCAGTACGGCCTTGCGAATGGCCGTCGGAAAATTTTATGGACCGTGCGGGAATTAAAGAAGAATTCAAATCATATTTGTGCAATGCCGGTCTTGAAGAATTTGAGGCTAACAAATGCCCCCAGTATCATGATCTCACAAGTTCATTTGTGAGGACGTTTGAGTATTCATCTTCGCACAAAAGGAAGATATGTTATTACCAGAGAGGAGGCAGAAGAGTAGAGAGGAGAGCGGAGGCAGCACAACTCCACGCTGCAGCTCAGCAGGCGATAACCGCTGCACATCAGTATGATCCCAACTATCCTTCCTCATCACAGTACGACCCCAACAACTATTATTATGGATATCCGCCAGGCCAGCCGTGGCCATAGACCAACTTAGGCCAAAAGCCTAAGCTTGGGGGAGTACATATTTCTCACCGACATTAATTTATGTTCACACACACTCGTTGCTAGATGTCGGTGCTCATACTTTTTCACTGTAATATCCATGCTAGTTTATTTTCTTTTTCCTGCTTTCTTCTTGTGTGTTTGTTAGACCTTAAGAAAAACCAAAAAATTAGTAGTAGTTTATTTTTCTGCTGTAGTAGTAATAATAAAAAAGAAAACCCAAAAATATTTCCCGTTCTTCTTTTGCTTGTTGGGAGCTTTCCCGTGTAAATAATTTTATTTCTTTTCTTCTATTTGGGGGTCAGTAGGAGAAGACCATAATTAAATTGTTGAAGTGGCTCTTATATGCATTATTGTTGATTTAACCAAGAGCCCATATTGCTTTGTCTTCTCCTGTTTATTGAATACTCGCAGATTCCAGCTTAGTCCAATGCACGTGTACTCTTATTATTATTCACACCGTTCGGTCGTGCAAGTGAAAGGCAATTATGATGATATATGATGGACTGACTGAGATGAGAAAAACTGGTATGAACTCGACCTCTTTTGTTTTTGTAAATATGATGAGCCCGTCGTTCTTGATTCACCTTATTATGAATAAACATGTTTGCAATAACAATTAGAGATCAGAGTTGCTTGTGCCATGCTTGATTAGCTATGAGTTATAATGATTTACCTTGTATGCCGACATGCTATTGAGATGATTATGATGTGGTATGATGGGGTGGTATCCTCTTTTGAATGATTTAAGTGACTTGACTTGGCACATGTTCACGCATGTAGTTGAAACAAAATCAACATAGCCTTCACGATATTTATGTTCATGGTGGATTATATCCTACTCATGCTTGCATCCAATGTTTATTAATTTTAATGCATGTACATGGCCGTTATCGCTCTCTAGTTGGTCGCTTCCTAGTCTTTTGCTAGCCTTCACTTGTACTAAGCGGGAATACTGCTTGTGCATCCAATCCCTTAAACCCCAAAGTTATGCTAGATGAGTCCACCATACCTTCCTATATGCGGTATCTACCTGCCGTTCCAAGTAAATTTGTATGTGCCAAACTCTAAACCTTCAAATAAACATTCTGTTTTGTATGCTCGAGTAGCTCATGTATCAACAAAGGTTGTCCTTATCTTTCGTGTTAGGCGGTTTATTCTCAAGAGGAGTGGACTCCGCTCCTCACTCACGAGAAAATGGCTGGTCACCGGGATGCCCAGTCCCATGCTTTATGCAAACTAAATCAAAATTAATTGCAAACAAAACTCCCCCTGGGACCTGATGTATGTTGGAGGCACTCGTTGTTTCGAGCAAGCCATGGATTGATGCTTGTTGGTGGAGGGGGAGTATAAAATTTACCATTCTGTTTGGGAACCGCCTATAATGTGTTTAGCATGGAAGATATCGCCATTTCTTAGTTGTTACGTTGACAATGAAAGTATACCGCTCAAAATACAATTTATCTCTATTTCAAAACCGAGCTCTGGCACCTCTACAAATCCCTGCTTCCCTCTCCGAAGGGCCTATCCATTTACTTTTATGTTGAGTCATCACCCTCTTATTAAAAAGCACTAGCTGGAGAGCACAGCCGTCATTTGCATTCATCACCGTTAATTTATAGTGGGTATGACTATGATTGGATCTCTTTCACCATGAATTACAATGTCTAGTCAGTCCTTGATCTTTAAAGGTGCTCGGCATTTATGTTTTGCGGTCTCAGAAAGGGCTAGCGAGATACCATCTTGTTATATCATATTATGATTGTTTTGAGAAAGTGTTGCCATCTGAGATTTATTATTATGACTTGCTAGTTGATTATGCTATTGATATGAGTAATGATGATACCTGAGAATTATTGCAAATGTGGTTAGTTATGATCTATGCTGAAAACTTGAATGCTGGCTTGACATAGTTACAACAACAAGAGCAAACAGAGTTTGTAAAAGTTTTTCTTTCTTTCTTTTAGTTTGTCAACTGAATTGCTTGAGGACAAGCAAGGGTTTAAGCTTGGGGGAGTTGATACGTCTCCGTCCTATCTACTTTTCCAAACACTTTTGCCCTTGTTTTGGAATCTAACTTGTATGATTTGAATGGAACTAACCCGGACTGACGCTGTTTTCAGCAGAATTGCCATGATGTTGTTCTATGTGCAGAAGACAAATATTCTCGGAATGACCTGAAACTCCACGGGAGGTCTTAGAAAAAATAATAAAAACTCCTCGCCAAATATGAACACCAGGGGGCCCACACCCTTCTCACGAGGGTGCCCCCCCAGGGCGCGCCCCCTACCTCGTGGGCCCCCTGTTGACCCTTCGACGCCAACTCCAACTCTATATATTTACTTTTGGAGAGAAAAATCAGAGAGAAGAAATCATCGCGTTTTACAATACGGAGCCGCCGCCAAGCCCTAAAACCTCTCGAGGGGGCTGATCTGGAGTCCGTTCGGGGCTCGGAGAGAGGGATTCGTCGCCGTCGTCATCATCAACCATCCTCCATCACCAATTTCATGATGCTCACCGTCGTGCGTGAGTAATTCCATCGTAGGCTTGCTGGACGGTGATGGGTTGGATGAGATTTATCATGTAATCGACTTAGCTTTGTTAGGGTTTGATCCCTAGTATCCACTATGTTCTGAGATTGATGTTGCTATGACTTTGCTATGCTTAATGCTTGTCACTAGGGCCCGAGTGCCATGATTTCAGATCTGAACCTATTATGTTTTCATGAATATATGTGAGTTCTTGATCCTATCTTGCAAGTCTATAGTCACCTACTATGTGTTATGATCCGGCAACCCCGAAGTGACAATAATCGGGACCACTCCCGGTGATGACCATAGTTTGAGGAGTTCATGTATTCCCTATGTGCTAATGCTTTGTTCCCGTTCTCTATTAAAAGGAGGCCTTAATATCCCTTAGTTTCCAATAGGACCCCGCTGCCACGGGAGGGTAGGACAAAAGATGTCATGCAAGTTCTTTTCCATAAGCACGTATGACTATATACGGAATACATGCCTACATTACATTGATGAATTGGAGCTAGTTCTGTGTCACCCTATGTTATGACTGTTACACGATGAACCGCATCCGGCATAATTATCCATCACTGATCCGATGCCTGCGAGTTTTCCATATACTGGTTTACGCTTATTTACTTTTCCGCTGCTACTATTACAATCACTACAAAATACCAAAAACATTACTTTTGATGTCTTTACTTTTGTTGCCGCTACCACCACTATCATATTACTTTGCTACTAAACACTTTGCTGCAGATACTAAGTTTCCAGGTGTGGTTGAATTGACAACTCAACTGCTAATACTTGAGAATAGTCTTTGGCTCCCCTTGTGTCGAATCAATAAATTTGGGTTGAATACTCTACCCTCAAAAGCTGTTGCGATCCCCTATACTTGTGGGTTATCAGCGTTCGGTTGGCAAGTTTCATCGTCGCCGTCGTCGGGCGACTTCTTCCCCTTGCATTCGGCGTTTAACTTGTCGGCCTGTTTGATAACCCAACAGCTTCTGTTGGTGTGGTTAGCTGGTTTGTTGGGGTGGCCATGAATCTGGTAGGGCCTATCCAATATGTTATCCAAATTGGATAGTCTGTCTCTGTTTGCCTTGAATGGCTTCTTCCGTTGACCGGGTTTAGGGCCGCTGAATCTGGCGTTGACCGCTGTGTTGTGCGCTCCCTCATTACTTTATTGCGTGGTTGTTTCCCGTTGCCGTCTCGAACTTCGGAAGTGCCTGGGTCGTTGGCACTGTTGCCTCTACGAGCGAGCCAGCTGTCTTCTCCCGCGCAAAAGAGGTTCATCAGAGTGGTAAGGGCTGACATGGATTTTGGCTTTTCCTGACCAAGGTGGCGGGCGAGCCACTCGTCCCGGACACTGTGTTTAAAGGCCGCTAGGGCTTCCGCGTCCGAACAGTCTACGATTTGGTTCTTTTTTAACTAAGAACCTAGTCCAGAGCTTTCTGGCTAACTCTCCGGGCTGTTGGATGATGTGGCTTAAGTCATCGGCGTCTGGTGGCCGGACGTATGTACCTTGGAAGTTGTCGCGGAAGGCGTCTTCCAGATCCTCCCAGCTGCCGATAGAGTTTTCAGGCAGATTGTTTAACCAGTACCTTGCTGTTCCTATGAGTTTTAGTGGGAGGTATTTGATGGCATGAAGGTCGTCTTCGTGAGCCATGTGAATATGGAAAGAAAATCCTCAATCCATACCGCAGGATCGGTTGTTCCATCATACGATTTGATATTCACGGGTCTAAACCCCTCTGGGAATTCATGCTTCATTACTTCGTCAGTGAAGCAGAGTGGGTGTGCGGCGCCTCTATATTGGGCCACATCGTGACGTAGCTTAGATGGAGTTCGTCTGTAGTTTTCGGCTTGGCCATGACTAGACTTGTCCCGTCTGAATGGGTAGCGACATCGCGTGTGGAGGCACGTCTCGCGATCCATAGATCGACCTGTTGTGTCGTGCTCTACCGTCCAGGTTCTGCCGAGGGTCCTATGTATGACCCCGAGCTGTTTTGTCTCTGTTTTTTCTTTGGGGTGAGGCGGGCTATTATTTGGCTTGAGCTGTCGCTTTATCCCGTCTTTATAGTGGTCGGTTAGCCGCATTGTCCCGACCGCATGGTACAAGTGCCGGCGCCTACTCCTCGAACTGAGGTAGCAATCTGTGCTTAGGGTAACCCTTGGTTGCGTGCTTGGGGCCGTATTCTTCGGCCACTAGGATGTCTATCCATCTATCCTTGAGAAGGTCTTGGTCAGCTTGAAGCTGCTGCTGTTTCTTTTTCAGGCTCCTTACCGTGGCTAATAGCCGGCGTTTAAAGTGCTCCTGCTCAAGAGGTTCCTCGGGCACGATGAAATCCTCATTGCCGAGGCTCTCTTTGTCCTCGGAGAGTGGAAGGTAATTACTGTCCTCCGAGTCTTCGTGTATGGCCTGTTCATGCGGGCTATCATGCCCGTCCTCCAGTTCATTCTGTTCGGATGTTGCCCCAACAATCCACCATGTATACGCCGTATGAAGAAGTGATCGTCCCGCATCCAGTGAGTGGCGGGTTTTGGCCATGCTCTTCTTCGGCATCATCGTCTACGCCGTCGAAGTCTTCGGAGCCGTAATAGAGCATGTCGGTTGAGTCCTCGATAGTGCTATGGAGTGGGTGGCGGGTGGGAAGCAAGATTCTCCATCATCAGCCCCTAGTTCCAACCGAACATAGTTCGGCTATGAGTCCCCCGTCAAGGACAGGTTTTTCAATGAGTTTAGCATGTTGCCCAAAGGAGAGTGCTGGAAGATGTCTGTGGCACTGAATTCGAAGGTCGATAAATGATTAAGTTCGGCGTCCACGGGCTCGCATGGTTCGGAACTTATGGACGGAGACGAGTCCGGAGTTCCGGTGGTACAGGTGTCGTGTGAGATTGAGTCTATGTGCGGCTCCAACGCCACGGAATCTATAGCCTCTGTGGTGGGGTCGATCCTCCCATCCTTGGATGGCGCAGTCTGCTCTGAATCTAAGGTCAGAGCGGTTATGGGAGTTGTCTCCTGGATGCGGTCCGATGATAGATTTAGGTCATGTCCCTCGGGGTGACCAGGAGTGGTAGCCGCGGTCTCGAATCCGGCGAAGATCAAGTCTCCACGGATGTCCGCAACGTAGTTCAAGCTCCCAAATCTGACCTGATGGCCAGGGGCGTAGCTTTCGATCTACTCCAGATGGTCAAGCGAGTTGGCCCACAGAGAGAAACCGCCGAACACGAAGATCTGTCCGGGGAGGAAGGCTCCCCCTTGGGCAGCATCGTTGTAGATGGTTGAAGGAGCCATCGAACCTCTTGATGACGGCACAGTGGAACTCTCAATGAAAGCACCAATGTCGGTGTCAAAACCGGCGGATCTTGGGTAGGGGTCCCGAAGTGTGCGTCTAAGGTCGATGGTAACAGGAGACAGGGGACACAATGTTTTACCCAGGTTCGGGCCCTCTCTATGGAGGTAATACCCTATGTCCTGCTTGATTGATCTTGATGAATATGAGTATTACAAGAGTTGATCTACCACGAGATCGTAATGGCTAGACCCTAGAGGTCTAGCTTGTATGGCTATGATAATGAGTCTCCCCTCCAGACTAAGTCCTCCGGTTTATATAGACACCAAGAGGATCTAGGGTTACACAAGGTCGGTTGCAAAGAAAGGAATCTACATATTTAGTCGCCAAGCTTGCGTTCCACGCCAAGGAGAGTCCCATCCGGACACGAGTGCAGTCTTCGGTCTTCGTATCTTCACAGCCCATTAGTTCGTCCCATGGCTAACAGACCGGATGCCCGAGGGCCCCTGAGTCCAGGACTCCCTCAGCGACCACCCAGAGTCATCTAAGGGTAGCCACCCATTCTCTGTCTTCCACAATGTACACGGCCACAACACCAATGACAGCCAAGAGCTCAGGGCCATCCGTGACGGGCGCCTCGGTCGTCACCCCGAGCGCAACGACTGAGGCTACGGCCGTGTAGGAGCCCTAGGCGGAGGACGTTGGGACAACTACGACCCCCGCCAGGACTAGCGCGATCAGCCTCATGAGGACCGCTACCAGGGCCAGCCTCGCGAGGGTCCTTGGAGGGATCAACCTCGTGAGGACCGACCTCAGGGCAACGATGGCCTTCCTCCGCTGCCACTGCCACCAAGGAGAAATTAAGACCACCACCAAGATGATGGGGCTGGGGGATTTCAAGAGCCTTATGCCATCGCTTACATCCTAGGCGGCGCTCAGGCCCCTGCCTCCCATCGCATCTTCAAGCAGTTCGCTCGCGAGGTGGCTAAGCTTGAGGTGACGCGTCCTCTCAGGTGGTCCAAGTATGCCATCACCTTTGACTCTACTGATCAGCTCAAGTGTGCAACCACTACCGACGCCCTCTCGATGCTCTGCTCGCCTACCATCAGCAACGTCCTCGTCACCAAGACACTCATCGATGGTGGCGCGGGGCTCAATGTTTTCTCCGTCAAGACATTCGACAGGCTCCAGGTGTCGTATGACCAGCTTCAGCCTACCAAGCCCTTGTCAGGAGTGACCGACGGCTCCACCACCCCAATAGGGCAGATCCGCCTCCCTGTCACCTTCGACAAGCACGACAACTACCGCACCGATCTCATCGACTTCGACGTTGCCCACATCCGCCTCCCATACAATGCCATCCTTGGGTATCCAGCCCTAGCCAAGTTCATGGCTGCGAATCATCATGGCTAATTTCCTCAAGATGCCAGGAAGCTACAGTATCATCACGGTCACCTGCGATGAAAAGAACACGGTGTGCTCTCTCGAGCGAGCCAACCAAGCTACGGCGGTTGAGAACCCAGATGACGAGGGCGCTATCTACCTCCTGAGGCCATCCCCAAGAAAAAGAAGCAACTGCTATGCCTAGGACCTCGGGAGGATGGGGACTCCGACGGCCGTGCTTCAGGACCTGCGCCCACTACAGGGGCGCTTTCCCCTATACCATAGGAAGGCGCGCCCGGCGCCCCTCTCAGGCCGGGCTCGGGGGCTCTCCTCTGGAGGACCTTTGACCTGGCCAGCATCACGAGGGAGGCGCTCGGGCACCATGTGGAGGCATGCTTCAATGCGCGCTTCCGCAAGGAGAGCGCATGGCGCGAGGTGCCAGGCGCTCAGGAGTTCATCACCAAGGCAACCAAGGAGCTTCAGGAGGCAAAGAGCCATGCGAGGCGAGCGTCTCCCTGTACCACCCAGCACAGCTCCCTCCCCTAACCAGGGTAGCAAGCTGCGCATCTGCATCAACATCCCAGGGCTCAATAGAGCCATGTCTCAGGAGCTCTTCTGGACGTCCCATGTTAGCCGGTGCGAAGGCCAGGCACCAGGTTGCTGAACAGGGTTGCCACGCACCAGCGCCACATGCGGGGCGTCTTGGCAGCTCATGAGGCCAGGCACCAGGCGATCCTATCGGAGGTGGCGATGGATCCTGGCGAGCCCCCCGGGCCTCCAGAGCCTCCCGAGGTTCAGGACATGGGCAACTCGTGAGGAGCGACTTCTGCAACATGCACCTCCAGCTACTTCATCACTTCTTCATTAATGGTGCCAGGTGACACTTTTGGGTTTGTTCAGTTGGGGCGCCCCTCAGGCCGCATTATCCCCAAGCCATGTGGGTCCGTCCCTGCGGCATGTACCGTTCTTTGCATCTATCAGAGCTGGCTTTACCCTTTCCATGAGTTTCTTTATGATTATCACCTATCTGTTCGGTGCTTCATCGCCATAAGAACATCATACACCCTTGCAAACCCGCCCATGACTGCCTCATGATCAAGGACTTGCATGATGTCTGTGCTCAGGTCCGTCCCTGTAGTGTCGCTAAACCCAAGTGGCTGAGCTCTGGCTCGCGGGCCAGATCTCGTGCACGTCACCTCTCATGGTCCTTGGTGCCTTGTTCTAGCATGGGCTAATCGAGGGCAGATAAGTTAGGGTGCGCGACCCGGTGCCTCTCCGCTGCAGGAGCTGCATGCCGGTTGTCTTTCTTCAGGACTTTTGCATGAGAAGACTGGGCACGGCGTCTATGCTCGGGTCCGTCCCTGCAGCGTCAACAAACCCAACGGCTGAGCTCTATCTGGCGGGTCGGCCCCATTCATGTCACCTCCTGGGGTTGTTGGTGTTTGGCCTTCTCATGCGATGACCTCAGGAGATTCACTCGGCGCAGGCTGCCTGACCATCTCGCAAGACCATCACAAGTGTTCCGAATCAAATTCAGGTGCAACCCACCTTGAGGTAGGGCCTCGTGAGTTCCACGCTGGCTCACAAGTGCCCATACACACCTCCTCCAGTCCTGCCGTGCAAACCACGTGTTAGGACAGGGCTGTACACGCCCCGGAGTCTCCCCTCAGCGGGAGCTCCCACCCACGTACCAGTGGAACCCCCATGCTCCGCGCTGGTGAATAAACAACTGAGGGCAGCCTAACGGCTATAGTAACCTCAGGAGAGCCACTAGACTCGCTGCTCAGCCTCATCGCGCTGCTTTCCTCTCAGGAGAGTCGCGCGAGGGGGCTGGGCACGGGGGCTACACTCAGGTCACGCCTGGCGTATGCCACCGCGCCAGGTCCCTCGGACCTGGTCTTCACGCACCCCTCCCGTGTGAGAGCCCGGTGAGGAAAGGTATGGAGGGTTGTTCGTACATCAAGGGGGACTCCTGAGCATCGCAACTCAGGAGCCTAACTGGTCACGTAGCCCCTCACCCCTTGGTCTCGTCCTGGTGATCCGGACGCCCCAACGGCGGTTGATGTATGCCCGGGGTCGGGCCCTGCCAATGCAGAACACTAAAACCAACACCGCATCTCCTTCCTGATGGTTGTTCGTACATCAAGGGGGACTCCTGAGCATCATGACTCAGGAGCCTCACTAGTCACGTAGCCCCTCACCCCTTGGTCTCGTCTTGATGATCCGGACGACCCAATGGCGGTTGAGGTATGCGCGAGGTCGGATCTTTTCGACGCAGAACACTAAAGCAAAAGGAAAGGAAATCGCAGAACCCTAGCAAATTATTACAAAACATATTGTCTCTTAAAAGCTCAAAGCATAAGTCCTTATGCCTCCATGAGGCATGATAAATGTTGCAGGATTAAAATAGGGGGAGCGCCGCCTTCGAGCCTCTTCCTCGGCCTTGGACACCACCGTCACCCGCCTGGGGAGGCCCGTCATAGACAATGTCGCCGCCGTCCTTGCCATCAGCCGCAGCCGCAGGGTCGACGCAGAGAAACTTCTGTAGCAGGGCCTCCACCTGCTTCTTCACGGCCTTGGTGTCGGTGCCAAAATCGGCGGATCTCGGGTAGGGGGTACCGAACTGTGCGTCTAAGGTGGATGGTAACAGGAGGCGGGGGACACAATGTTTACCCAGGTTCGGGCCCTCTCGATGGAGGTAATACCCTACTTCCTGCTTGATTGATCTTGATGATATGAGTATTACAAGAGTTGATCTACCACGAGATCGGAGAGGCTAAACCCTAGAAGCTAGCCTATGGTATGATTGTTGTTGTCCTATGGACTAAAACCCTCCGGTTTATATAGACACACGAGGGGCTAGGGTTACACAGAGTCAGTTACAAGGGAGGAGATCTACATATCCGAATCGCCAAGCTTGCCTTCCACGCAAAGGAGAGTCCCACCCGGACACGGGACGAAGTCTTCAATCTTGTATCTTCATAGTCCAACAGTCCGGCCAAGGGATATAGTCCGGATGTTCGAGGACCCCCTAATCTAGGACTCCCTCAGTAGCCCCTAAACCAGGCTTCAATGACGATGAATCCGGCGCGCAGATTGTCTTTGGCATTGCAAGGCGGGTTCCTCCTCCGAATACACCATAGAAGATTTTGAACACAAGGATAGTGTCCGGCTCTGCAAAACAAATTCCACATACCACCATAGAGAGTATAATATTTCCACAAATCTAATCTGCTAACAACTTTTCATAATCTGACATCACGCCATGGCCCCGGTCTTTATTCGAACCGTTTTTCTCAACCAGCCATTGCGCGTGTTGCGAGGCAGTTTTATTGGCACGTCTTGCCGAAGCAGAGATCGTGTCCCCTTATCACGGGATTCTCATCAATACGGGTGTGGGTAACCCAATCGTGCTCGTTAGTACGACTCCTCGATTTTAGGCAAGTTCCAAACGGCCACGCGGAGGACGCTCGATATTCACCCTCATTATAAAGGGGCCAAAGCCTGCCCTTTTCTTCTCGTGCTCAATCCCTCCCTCCCCCCACCCCAAGTTCCAAAACCCAAGGCTTAGGCGAAGCGCTTCGGACCTTCAATCATGTCTGGATCCAACCTTCAGGGTCGGTGGATGGCTTCTCTGTCACAGAGGAGGACATCAAGAAGCTAAGGGAGGCCAGGTATCTGACCGCCGAAATCTCGCACAGGCTGCCTGCCCGCGGGCAGGTCATCCCCACTCTCGAACCCAACGAGAGTGTCGTATTTGTTTCCCACTTCCTCTGAGGGCTAGGCTTTAGTCTTGATCGCTTCATCAGAGGGCTCATGTTCTATTATGGGCTCGACTTCCACGATCTAGCTCCGCATTCCATTCTTCAAATCTTGTCGTTTATCGTCATATGTGAGGCCTTCCTCCTCATCACCCCACACTTCGGCTTATGGCTCAAGACCTTCAATGTGAAGCCGGAGATGATCGATGGGCGAATCACAGAATGCGGAGGTGCCATAATAAGCAAAGGCTTCGATGCCCCATGGCCAAAGGGTTCCTTCCCGGAGATATCCAACTTATGGCAGCGGGAGTGGTTTTACATCACAGCTCCCCGAAGTACTAAGTGGGTGGCTGCCCCCGCCTTCCGTTCGGCCCCCCCACCACAACTGGTGTCATGGGTCAGCAAGGGGCTAGACTGGGGTCCTGTTAATGACGTGCCGAAATGCAAAGTCGCATCCAAGATCTCCTCAAGAGGGATGTCGGTCTCGTCAAAGTAATGCAAGTTATGCTAGTTCGTCGGGTCCTGCCATGCCAACGTCGATCTCTCCGTATGTGGGAGTTCAACCCGGAAGGATCGCGAACTATTCAGCAGTTCTTCGGCGTGACACTTGAAGAGGTGTATGGATTGTTCTTCGGATCACGAATAAAGTGTCCGGACACCACCGAGGATGCGGGCCTCAAATGTAATCATCCAGATACCCAGGTAAGTATTTCCACGACCGAACACACTATCTTTCCATTTGCCATAACATAATTCTGAAAGAATTGCTCTTGGCCAGGACTGGATAAGAAAGGCAAAGATGATCAGGTGTTCGGCCCCCCTTCCCGAGGGCTCGCCGGATCCTGTACTAGCCAGGATGTTGGAGTACGCACCTTATCAAGTGCCCTCGGGGGAAGATAAAGGGAGAGACAAAGAAGCCGAAAGCGAGCCTCACGCATTACTCATCCAAACCGGGGGAATTAGTACCTCCACGAAGGAGGATAATCGGGGAGAAGAATCTGAAATTCCCTCTCCCCAAGGAAGGAAAAGGACTGCTCCTGAAGACTTGGAAACAAGGGTTTCCAAATGAGAGAGGAAACCCTCGCCAGGGGGCCCTGACCCGGAGGGCATTCCTTCCACACAATGCCCACAAGGGGATCAGCCCTCCACCGAGATGTAAGTGAACAAAAGTACTTTTGGTAAATATATTTTGCTTTATCTCTGCGGACAATAACCGAGACACATGTCTTGCAGTCCGGATCGTAGCTCTTCCCGACAGAGTTCGTCTTCGGGGGATCTTCTTCCGGAGATGATGGAGAGTGAAACGCCTCCCCTTGTCTCCCCGCCTCCTGGGGCGGATGACCCTGAGGTGTCATCACGGAGGATTTCTCCTGATCTGCCAAGCCAGAAGGTAACCCTTTGGCCACCCGAAGTTTGGAGTATTTGGCTCCTAAGGGGAGTAACAGAAAGAGTCCGGGATTGTCCGGTGCATAACCGGATGTACTGACGGGTCTTTTGGAGCAAGCGGCTATATCGGAGGAGCATCGTACTTTAATGGGTATGGTGGTTGAGAGGATCTCATCCTCCAAAAGTGGGTTGCATGAACCTTTTACGAGCCTGCTAAGAGGCTTTGAGGTACGCAAAAAAAATTTGACGGTACCGCACACGCTAGGTGTGCTCTATAAAGATAGTAGCCCCTAAGGCTCTGGTAGGTGGCAAACAGAGGATCATAGTCCAAGGTAATGATCGCGCTGCTTTCATGTGCAGGCAGCAGACGGTCCGGTGGTTGGCCGGACTACTGAGTTGGCCGGACTAAGCTGGCAACTGGACGCGGCAGATGCCGACATTGCGCCTGTGAACAAGTGGCTTGACTAGGCATAGGGTATGTATTTTCGGGTGGTCAGCAAGTATTAAGAGGAGCATGATGCTAGTATCTATAATACGTTTTGACTGCAGATGGAGCTGCCGTCGTGGAGACCCTTCAGGCGGAACTTTCTCGAGCCAAGGAACAAGCCAGGAGAAGTGATGCAGCCTCCCTAAAGGCGGCCGAAGACTTAAGAGCCAAATAGGCTGCTCATCGCAAGAGCGAAGATGAAATAGCCAAGATGGCTGTTGAGCTGAAACATGCCGCCGACCGATATGAGCTTCTTGAAAAGGAAAGCCAAGTGAGAGAGGTTGACCTGAAGAGAGCCGTGGAGGCAGCCAAGGAAACCCATTCTAAAATCAGAGCGGCAGAGGAGGAGCTCCATCAAGCCGGAGATATCACGGATGGGAAGCCCTTTTTGTTGCGGATGAAGTTCGGAGATCCGAAGTATGCCCCTCTGGATTGATTATGGAGTGCTGCAGACGCGTAACTTGGCAATGAGTGCTACTGATGCGACTGCGTTTTTCAAAGATCAAGAAGATCACGAAGTAGAGAAGTTGTTTTGGTTGCAATTCAGTGCTTTGACGCGTCTGCTGCTGTTAAATGAGCAAATGGCCGAGTGGGTTGAGCTCCATAGGTTGTCCGGGCTTGCCATGAGGTCTATCGTGTATCATCTTTGGCCGGAAGGACCAAAGCCGAATAGTTATTTTGGTTTAGTGCAACGATTCCTTGGTGTTGTGCAACATATCGATGTCGTAAAGAGGTCGGCATGCATAGAGGGTGCGCCGATGGCTCTTGCCCGTGTTAAGACATACTGAGCAGAGATGGATGCCACCGCTATTGCAACCCAGGGTCCGGCCGTAGGCCAGGTCTCGGCCGAGCACTATTTAGAAGAAGTCCTAGAAGGTGCTCGTTTAATAGAGGCTCAGTGCTCGAAGAGTATCATGTTCGAGTGACATGTATCCCCATTGTAAAAATAGTATTATTTGAATTATACAAGTTGTATTTATTGCCTGAAGGTATTATGATGCCTCATGTGCGGCCGTTTATGTAAGTATATAACCTGAAAATTTGCAGTCGTCGGCTTCAGCCCCCACGCACATAATACGAGGGTGTTCGGAAAAGCACGTATTCACACTTGATCCAACGTCTTGGTCCATGAAGGAGGTGATAGCGCGGCGAACAAGGAAATCGGACTATATTGCTTTAACACTTTCACTTAGCCATAGGAGTTTGACATTGGGGCTACTATATAGCCCCTGGTACTTACGCGCTTATCCGAATACGGGGCGCGTGCATACATGACCAGGAAACCGGTCCTTCTTAATGCGGAGGAATCGCGAAGATTCCGCTGAGTCCTCGAGTGGTTGACCAGTCTCGCGCTTTATCATGACAGTCAGTTTTCGACTTTCTCTACTGAGGTGCTCATCCAGATGAACCAGGGCACAATCGCAGTAGTTCTCTCGGTGCCACCTTAGCCGATAGAGCGGAACGTAAGGTAGCAAAACACGGGAACCGGGCAAACCCAACATTTGACCAAAGACATGATTCGGAGCTGATGCATATAAGGCCAAACTCGCGACGCCGAACACTCCCTAAGGTATTCGGACTTTATAACATATACCGGGCTAAGCAAAGCCCTTGATAATGAACCCTGAATTTCCAGGTACGTGCATCAGTCTGACGTGGCGAAAATGCCAATAACGTCAGCATCCCTCTCGGTTGTGCTAAGTATCCGGAGGGCGTGAAGCAACAAGAGATAGTGAGAAAGGTTTACACAGGGTCTTAATCTAAAAAGAAACCTTTGAGCGGGGCCCTGCTGCACGTCTGTGCATGTATCTACATTGTGCCGTGTCCTAGAAGGGTGTAGCACGATTGTCATCTGCAAGAGAGAAAAAACCAAGGTGAAAGTCTATGTGCGGAAAATTGGTTATTCTTAATAGACCATTGAAATTCAATCTAAGTAAGGTCAAACCGAACTATAGTCCTTTTTACATGTGGGAAGCCCCTAGCGCCACCTATGGGGGTATATCCATCAACCCAATCTCGGGTTTATCTGAACTGTTACAGCGAGGGGTGCGCCGGACTCGTCTAGCCGTGTCCGCGGTCTTGACGACCGATCATTTATTCTGGTTGGAGGGGTCGTTCAGTGTTCGGCTGCGAAAGCCGCCGTACATTCCTCCGCATGTAAGGAACACTCTGAGTTTCTGCTAACTATAATGATGCCACGTGGACTGGGCATCTTAAGCTTAAGATAAGCGTAATGCGGTATTGCGTTAAAACGAGCGAAGGCTGTTCTTTCGAGTAGTGCTTGATAGCCGCTTCAGAATGGAGCGATGTCGAAGGTTAATTTTTCACTTTAGAAGTTGTCAGGAGAACCGAATACAATCTCTAGTACTATAGAGCCCGTGCAGCGGGCCTCTGTGCCTGGTACTACTTCTTTAAAGGTAGTATTGATTTGGCTGATTCTTGTTGGGTCTATCCCCATTTTGCGGACTGTGTCTTGATATATCAGATTAAGACTACTACCGCCGTCCATAAGGACTCAGGTGAGATGGTATCCGTCAATTATTGGGTCTAGTACCAAGGCAGCCGATCCCCCATGCCGGATACTAGTCGGGTGATCCCTACGATCAAAAGTGATTGGGCAGGCCGACCAAGGGTTGAACTTGGGGGTAACGGGCTCTACGGTGTATACGTATCGGAGTGCGCGTGTGCTCCTCCTCTTCGTTACGTGAATCATGTTTGTTGTTTTGACTTCTGGTGGGAATTTTTTCTGTCCCCCAGTGTTTTGTTGGTGAGGCTCATCCTCGTCTTCACTTGGTGTCTCCCTCCCCTTGTGCTCGGCGTTTAGCTTGCCGACCTGCTTAAAGACCCAGCATTCTCTCTTGGTGTGATTTGCAGGTTTATTGGAGGTGCCATGAATCTGACATAATCTGTCCAGAATCTTGTTTAGGCTGGATGGTCCATCTCTGCTGCCTTTGAATGGCTTTTTCCATTGACCGGGTCGAGAGTCCCTGAATCCGGCGTTTACCGCCGTGTTGTCTGGGCTGTCTTCATTGCTTCGATGCTTGCTTTTATTGCGTCGTGGTTTTCCATTGCCATCCCTGACTTCGAATGTGCTTGGGTCGCTGGTGCCGCTGCGGGCCAGCCAACTATCCACGCCCGCGCAAAAGCGGGGCATGAGGCTTGTTAGGGCTGCCATTGTCCTTGGTTTTTCCTGGCCGAGGTGTCTGGCAAGCCATTCGTCCCGGACACTATGTTTGAAAGCCGCTAAGGCTTCGACGTCCGGGCAATCGACAATTTGATTCTTCTTAGTGAGGAATATGTTCCAAAGCTTTCAGGCTGACTCTCCGGGTTGTTGGGTTATGTGACTTAAATCGTCTGCATCCGGATGTCGGACATATGTCCCTTGCAAATTAGCCCTGAAAGCGTCCTCGAGCTCTTCCCAACTTCCAATTGAGTTTTCGGGGAGGCTTTTCAACCAGTGCCTAGCTGGTCCTTTCAACTTTAAGGGCAAGTATTTGATGGCGTGGAGATCATCTCCACGAGCCATGTGGATGTGAAGGATAAAGTCCTCAATCCAGACCCCAGGGTCTGTTGTTCCATCGTATGACTCTATGTTCACGGGTTTGAATCCTTCTAGGAATTCATGATCCAGTACCTCGTCGGTGAAGCATAGGGGGTGTGCGGCACCCCTGTATTTGGGTGTGTCTGATGGTTGTAGTGTCCGGTTTTGATTCCGAACTATTATTCTATCAGTATAGTCATTTGGGCGGTGATGATTATGTGTCGGAACGTGCTTCCTAGGTCCGTAAATGGACCTGGTCAAACCGGCTTTTTGTGTAGATCCTCACGTAGGTCATGTGCTGACTTGTGTATATCATCGTTAGCCGCCCTGTCGCGACCACGGGGTGGCGGGTCCGGTTGATCGGCCATTTTATTTTCCGGCTGAGTGGGCTCTAAGGCCTCGTCGTCGAATTCAGGCAATAGCTTACGCTTTGGCTAGCTTTTTGTGTGGCGATTACTGCCGTACTTTTCTTCCGTGTCAAGAACTTTATTCCATCTATTGTTGAGCGTATTCTGCGCGGTCTTAAGCCTTTGCTTCTGCTTCTTCTGGCTCCGCGCGGTTTCAATGAGCCTTTTATGAAGGTTCTCTTATTCCAAGTGTCTTTCAAGGATGATGTCTGCATCATCGTCCGGACTATTCATGTCTCCGGAGACAGGTTGATGAGTTTTACCCTTGGGGTCGCCGTGACCGGACAGCGGCTCCGTACTATGTTCGCCGTCCGCTGGTTCACCCTGCTCCACCGCTGGGTTCATGTGGTCGTTGTCTCCTTTGGGGTCGACCGGAGTGTTACTCTTTCTTGCACTATTATCGATGTTTTTGCCGGGGCGGGATTTGGAGCGGCGCTTATGCCATCGATTTGGTTGCTTCTCGAGGGAATTGTCCTTCGCTGCTTCCTTCCATTCCTCGTCATCATTTTCTTTGGGTGTATCCACCATGTATATATCATGTGATGAAGTGGAAGTCCAGCGCCCTGCGGGCGGTGGTTCCTGTTCGTCTCCCGCATCATCATCCATACTGTCGATGTCTTCGGAGCCGAAATCAAGCATGTCGGTTAAGTCGTCGACAGTGGCTATTAAGTGGGTGGTGGCTGGGGAACGAATTTCTTCGTCGTTCGCTTCCCACTCGAGTCGAGTTCGGCCAAGGACCTCCTGACAAGGAGAGAGACCTTAACGAATTTAGTACATCACCCAAGGGAGAGTGCTGAAAGATATCCGCGGAGGAAAACTCTGTGATCGCGCCCAATTAGATTTGATAGGTACGGACGCAGGCGGTTCGGAGACCGTGGTCGAGGACGAATCCAAAGGTCCGACAACACAGGTCTCGTAGGAGGTGAAGTAGTATTCAGCTCTATCTACGCTGAGTGTGCGGCCTCTGGGGCGGGGTCCATCCACCCGTCCTCGGACGGCGCGATCTGCTCCGGATCAAGGGCCGGAGTCGCTGAAAGTGCAATCATGCCCTTAATCGTATTTTGATGTTGATGACAACATGCATATTGAGACTAATCATGTTTATCGAGTATTTCTCAGGATTATGTCCCAAGGGCTATGTGTGTGTGTGGATCATGACCACGGACATAAAAACATATATCACCCAAGAGCAGAGACACAAGACAAAGATAAAAAGCTTCAGCTCCTTGTTTTCGGTTTTGCTCTTGAGTGTAGGGATCCCGCACTATTAAGAGGGGATCAATGGATTTCGCAAAAGAACTTGCTCAAAACCCACAAAATTCCCTCTCATACCATCTCATAAATTCTTCCTCTAACTTGTGCAAAAATGGTAGTAGGTTTCCAAGCTAAAAGGTCCAACTTTCACCGGACGTCCGAAGTCTACGGACGTCCGGCCTCTCTCAACCAACCAGACATCCGACTCTCTCCAGTCGTCCGGTGAGTCTTCACAGAACTAAAATTGCGGAAGACCGGTCACACCGGATGTCCGGTCACCGGACGTCCGCTCATCTCCGGATATTCGGTGCACTCCAACAGAACTACAATTAAGGGATGTCCGACAACACCGGACGTCCGGGCTCCGGACGACCAGTGCCTTCCGGATGTCCGCTACATGTGTTGTTTTCACGGTCAGATTTATACTCTAGTGAGCGGACGACCGGCTGCCCGGCCGGACGTTCGGTCCAATCTGTGTCACCGGTCGTCCGGTACCCACCGGACGTCCGGCAACTCCTGTGCCTTAAGTGGCCAAACGGCTAGCTCTTCACTACCACTATATATAGCCTTTCTTCCCTCTCGGGATAAGGTGGACCACTCACTTTGAATAAACCCTAGAACACATTACACACTCTCTCTCACTCCTCCACACCAAATCTTAGATCCCCGAGGGATTTGAGAGCATTTGAGAGAAGTTGTCCGACCAAGTGATAGATCCACTCCTTCCCCTTCTTTGCACCAAAGGAATTTGTGACTTGAGCAAGTCTTGAGCTTTTCCCATCGTTCTTGTTACTCTTGGAGGTTGGAGACTCCTAGGCGGTAGGAGTCATTTAGAGAGGAATCAACCTTTGTGATTACCCCCGGAAAAGTTTGTGAGGGTTTGGAGACCACCCCAAGGTCTACCACTAGTGGTTGAGAAACGCCTTCGTGGTGTTGTCTCAAAGAGAGAATAGGGTGAGCCTTCGTGGCGTTGGTGTGCCTTCGTGGTAACACCCACCTCTCTAAACAGTGACATAGCTTCCCTCCAAGGAAGTGAACATCGGCTTACATCCTCGTCTCTCGGAGTTGCGGTTATCCCTAACCTTAACTCTCTGCTTGTGGTTACTTGTCTCATCTGCACTTACCTAAATCATATTGTGTTAGCCTACTCATCTACTTGTATTACTTGATTATCTTGTTTAGCTCTTAGCATCACACTTGCAATTGTTAGGCTCACTTTCATATTCCGCACTATTGCCTAAAATTGCCAAGTAACAATTAAAATTTGTATTTGTACCTATTCACCCCCCCTCTAAGTCCATCTCGATCCTTTCAGTCGCCACAGGTGTGATCTCCCGAACATTGTCTGGCGGTATAGCTAAGTCATGCCCGTCATGACTGTGCGGCGCACCTGAAGCGGGCTCGAATCCGTCGAAGATCAAGTCTCCGCGGATGTCGGCAGTATAGTTCAAACTTCCAAACCTGACCTGATGGCCAGGGGCGTAGCTCTCGATCTGCTCCAGATGGCCAAGCGAGTTGGCCCGCAGTGCGAAGCCGCCGGATACGAAGATCTGTCCAGGGAGAAAAACTTCACCCTGGATCGCATCGGTGCCGATGATCGAAGGAGCTATCAAGCCTTATGGTGACGACACAGTGGAACTCTCAATGAAAGCACCAATGTCGGTGTCAAAACCGGCGGATCTCGGGTAGGGGGTCCCGAACTGTGCGTCTAAGGCGGATGGTAACAGGAGGCGGGGGACACAATGTTTACCCAGGTTCGGGCCCTCTCAATGGAGGTAATACCCTACTTCCTGCTTGATTGATCTTGATGATATGAGTATTACAAGAGTTGATCTACCACGAGATCGGAGAGGATAAACCCTAGAAGCTAGCCTATGGTATGATTGTTGTTGTCCTACGGACTAAAACCCTCCGGTTTATATAGACACCGGAGGGGCTAGGGTTACATAGAGTCGGTTACAAGGGAGGAGATCTACATATCTGAATCGCCAAGCTTGCCTTCCACACAAAGGAGAGTCCCACCCGGACATGGGACAAAGTCTTCAATCTTGTATCTTCATAGTCCAACAGTCCGGCCAAGGGATATAGTGCAGCTGTCTGAGGACCCCCTAATCCAGGACTCCCTCACTTGGCGGCAGCATCGTGGAGCTCAGGATCCACAGGTTCGAGCAACGCACCAAGGTCAAAGTTGGGGTCCCGAAGATGGAGGTGGCTTAAGATGCGTGTCGCGGCCGAGGTAAAAAGCGCGCGAGCCTCTCCCTCCACCATGGGGCCCACTCCGACAACGATGCCCTCGAGCGCCGCAGCAAGCTTGGGGAGCAGCCCGGCAGGGCCTTCCTCCGAAGTCTCCAGTGGCTTCTCGTACCCTTCCCCGTAAAGGTCCTGCAGTGCCTTGCGGGACCTCAGTTTGAGGGAGACGAAGGCGTCGCGCCCCGCGGCTACCGTCTTCTTAGCTGCAGCCAGGGATTTCTCCTTGGCATCCAGCCGGGCCTTCTCCTTGGAGATGAGCTTGGTGTGGGACACCTAGGTTGTTTCCGTCTCCTCCATCAGCTTCTTCAGGCGGCTTCGCTCCATAGCCTATTCTTGAGCTACCTGCTCCAGTTCCGCGTCGCGGTCGGCGAGTGCAGCCTCCCGGGCCTTCAGCTCCTCCTCCTGCTTCTCGAGCTGGCGGGTGCGGACGGCCTGCTCGTCATGGAGGGCCTTTAGCTCGGCCTCCGCCATGCGGCAGCGCTTCTCGGCGGCCGCTGCGTCGGCTAGCGCTGCATCGTGAGCAGCTGAGGCCACGCCAGCCACCTTCCTGCCCTCCTCGGCGACGGCATCGGCCTGGCCCCAGGCTGTCCTAACAGACGAGTCATCCTGGAGCCACCCCAAGACCAGATCTTGGCGCCCCGTCGCCATGCGCCGGTCGGCGCCCTGATGATCAGCCCGGAGCCGGTCCAGCATGGAGAAGGCATCCTCCAGAGCGCCGGGCAAGGCAGAGGAACCATGGTCCGCCAGCGTGATGTCTTGGGGAGGAGGTGGCACCAGTGCCTGGGCTGGCGAAGCAGCGGTAGCAAGGACGGCAGGGGGCTCCGGAGCCCTCAGACGCTCAATGGGTGGGCTGAAGACGGGCGCCTCTGGAGTCGGCTTGGCCACAGGGGTGGCCTTCTCCTGAGGCTGGACCCCCGAGCCTCGAGAGGTCGACTCCGTCGCAGGAGGATGAGAGGCGGCCTCTTCTTCCTGCACCGAGTCGTTGTGGCCGTGGCAGGTCGCTTGGCCTCGGAGGCCCTGGCCTCCTCCTTCCTCTTCAGCACTAGCTGCAGCCTGGCCACCAGGAGGAGGGAGTCGTGAGCACGACATCAAAGATGAGAAGCAAAAACAAGGTGAATTACTTACTCGTCATCAGCAATGTATGCCCTCCTCTTGGCTAGGAGCGTGGGGCCCCCAAGCTTCCTGGGCACAAGCTTCGCCACACTCTCAGGAGCGGACGAACGCGCGGCGGCCAGCTCTGCGACGGTGGCAACCGGCGACAAGGTGGAGGCGTCACCTCGGGGAAGCGACGTTGTCCCGCCCTTCTTCGGGGTCCCCTGCTTTAGCCTCCTCAAGGGGGTGCCCCTGGACCTCGTGGCAACCCTGGTGGAGCGTGGCGACCCCTCGGCCAAGTACTCACCAGCGTCATCATCATCAGAGAGGACGTGGAGGAGCTCGCTCTGCCGTGGGGGAGAGGTCACTAGTGCAGAACCGGGCAATAGCACCGGTTCGTAAGGCCCTTTAGTGCCGGTTCGGTAACCGGCACTAAATTGTAGGCACTAAAGGCCCCCCCTTTAGTACCGGTTCAGCACGAACCGGTGCTAAAGGGCAACCACGTGGCACGAGCCAGCTCCGTGGGCGCGTAGGACATTAGTACCGGTTGGTAACACCAACCGGTACTAAATGTTTGGGTGTGTTTTGGTTTTATTTTTTATTTTTACTTTAATTTTGTGTTTTCAATTTAATTTAGTGATTGTTTTACATTATAATAAGTTATTAAATCATTAGGTGATTAGTTTGACTGGATGCGTGGATCCTAGCTAAGTCATCAAGTATATGTCATATCCATATTATATATACTTGATCACCTACTTAAATGATCGAGGTAATATGGATATGGCATATACTTGATCACTTAGCTAGAATCCATCCAGTTGAAACTAATATGCAATTTCTTTCATAAATGATATAATAACTCATCATCATATTAATTAATATAAAAACTCTTGCATCATATATATCATCACCAACGGTTTTCATAGCAAAGATATCATCGAGTTCAACATGGTAATGATATTATAAGCGTTCATAACACCACAAAAGCAAATCACTCTTTAAGATTAAGTTCAGGACGAAGAACACGGACATGAGAGGACAAGTACTAAGAGCATGAACTAGCTAATTAATCACTCCTGCTGCTCTCTCTCAGGTAAAATAGCCTAGAACATGTATAGCTTTGCTGATTCATCATATTGGAGCATGCAGATGAACCTATCTCCTAATTGTGGGTTGCGCTTCTGATTGCTGCCCCTAGTACTTCTCTGTGATTGTTCACAATTTTGCTCCAGTCTTTTACTATTAAGCATTCCTCGCTATTAGAAATCCTGAATGCACTAAAGTGCATTGTAGGATATCTTGGCCGTAAGCTAACAATATTCATGGTACCTTTAGTCTCGATCCAATCAGGCACAACGTTCATCGGGAGACCCTGTTGAAGAACATCGTATAGTAACATACTTAGCAATGAAGTTTAGCTTAAAAAAATAATGTATGCAAAAGATGCACTGAGGAGAAATAGTAGAAATCTTACCATCTTTCCTAAATATATGTGACCGTAGTTCAGTACGAACACTATTGGTCGCACGTTTTGAGTACTAACATTTCTAAGTGCAGGAAATAAAATTGTCTTGACAGCATCAAGATCCTCAAGCCATGAAACATAATGACTTGTCTCCTCGCAGTTTAGTTCAGCCCCGGGACAGTGGACGGTCCTGTCTACCAAGCGTCGGGCATGTTTGCTTGATTGGAAGTAAGCTGTCAATATAAATTGAGATCTATTAATTATTCAACTGGTTCAAATAATCTCATATCGAAGACATAAATATGGTTAAGAAACTCACATAATGGTAGAATTGGAGGCGTCTGCACATCGACCCAGATGTCTCTATTACCTTCAATATCATCTTCCAGACGAATATCAAAGGTGATAACCATATCAGGCTCAAATGCATAAACCTTGCATAGTGCTTGCCAACTTTTGCATTCAAAATAGGTGTATGTGTCTGCATTGTATAATTTGACGTTGAAGGTATAACCATGCTCGGTCTTCAAGTAAACTCTTTTTACCTCCATAGTTTCGTTAGGACTGAAACCTATCTTATCCAAGACAAAAATTCTTGCATGGCAGGGGATACGCTAGTAGAATAGTGAAAAATTAAAATTAAAAGTTGAAGCAAATGAAGCATAAGTCATGCTTAATTACGAAAAAAGACTTGTCGTTGTGACTTACTGTATCCACTTCGAAGTTCTCATCCAGCTTGATGCTGAAGCGTCTATCATCAACTAGAAAATTTCTGCCGCACAGGCCGCGCTGGTCTTCGTAGTATTCGCACATAATGAAATCGTGTTCCTCGTCAGACGGCATTCCTATGTTCATAGGTGAAACATTAAACACTTATTAGTTTTATTAATTCAACTAATTCTGTTAATTCAACTAGTTCAACTAATTAATTGAACTAATTCAACTAAGCACTTACAAAAAATATACCTAATTAATTGAACTAATTCAACTAACTAGTTCAACTAATTAATTCAACTAAACTAGTTCTATTAATTTTCTTACTAAAAATAAGGTAGCTAGTTCTATATAATAAAATGTTAATTAGATAATGAAATCTCATATAACTAAATTAAATATATATCTAACATATAATTCATATCTAATTCATCTAACATTTGACATTAATATCTAACATATGTTCATATATAGGTGAAACATTAAACACTTACTAGTTCTATTAATTCAACTAAATAAACTAGTTCTATTAATTCAACTAAA
>NC_041386.1:82705339-82752812 GCF_002162155.2 Triticum dicoccoides
CGACGACGGGTGGCGGGGGCGACGGCTGTGACGGCGACGACGGGTGGCGTGGGCGACGGCGGTGATAGCGACGACGGGCGGCGAGGGCGGCGAGGGCGGCGCGCGATGGGCGACGGGCGCGGTGAAGAAGTTGGATCAAGAAGAAGTACTGGTGGTCGATGAAACTGATTTTTTTCGTAGGTGCCATATATATAGGAGGGGTCTTTAGTACCGGTTGGAGCCACCAACCGGTACTAAAGGCCAATTTTCGCCAGGCCAAGGGGCGGGAAACGGCCCCTTTAGTACCGGTTCGTGCCACGAACCGGTACTAAAGACCCCCCCTTTAGTACCGGTTGGAGCCACCAACCGGTACTAAAGGTTGTGCGCTGCCATCGGTGGTGCACAATGTTTAGTCCCACCTCGCCGAGCGAAGGGCAGCCACACTGGTTTATAAACCCAGCCGCGGCTGCTCCTTCGAGCTTCTCTATATAGCAGGCTTCTGGGCCTAATTAACTAGGGCGCGCTGCCCTGTGAGTCTGTTGGCCCTTCTGGGCCTGCATTTGCACACCCTAGGTCTGGCAGGCCCACTAGGCAGCGCGTCAACAATTTTTTTTATATTTTTTTCTTTTCTGCATTATTTATTTTCTTCTATTTATTTTTGAGTAGTTTTTTATATATTTTTTTCTTTTCTTCATTATTTATTTTCTTCTATTTATTTTTGAGTAATTTTTTGTATAGTTTTTTTCTTTTCTGCATTATTTCTTTTCTTCTATTTATTTTCTTCTATTTCCAGTTTGTACACGAAGTGCGTCCAGTTTTTGCCGTGACCCTCTCTACTATTTCGCACATGCTATGCGGGTGAAATGATGATACCATGCCAAGTTTCAACATTTTCAGGATTCATTTTGTAGTGATTTTCAATTTCACGGTCATTTAGCTCTCTAAACAATTAGGTAAATGATCAAAAAACAACAAATGATGTCAGAACATGTTAGAAATTGATGACCTCGCTTTGAATGCTGCATATTGAACACAAAAGAAGTCCGGATAAGTTTAAAAAACATTAAAGTGGCCGTGTAACAGATGAGTTCTCGTCTGAAACCCTGATACTCCGAAAGAGTTTGTCCAGTTTGTACACGAAGTGTGTCCAGTTTTTGCCGTGACCATCTCTACTCTTTCGCACATGCTATGCAGGTGAAATGATGATACCATGCCAAGTTTCAACATTTTCAGGATTCATTTTGTAGTGATTTTCAATTTCACGGTCATTTAGCTCTCTAAACAATTAGGTAAATGACCAAAAAACAACAAATGGTGTCAGAACATGTTAGAAATTGATGACGTCGCTTTGAATGCTGCATACTGAACACAAAAGAAGTCCAGATAATTTTAAAAAACATTGAAGTGGCCGTGTAACAGATGAGTTCTCGTCCGAAACCCTGATACTCCGAAAGAGTTTGTCCAGTTTGTACACGAAGTGTGTCCAGTTTTTGCTGTGACCCTCTCTACTCTTTCGCACATGCTATGCGGGTGAAATGATGATACCATGCCAAGTTTCAACATTTTCAGGATTCATTTTGTAGTGATTTTCAATTTCACGGTCATTTAGCTCTCTAAACAATTAGGTAAATGACCGAAAAACAACAAATGATGTCAGAACATGTTGGAAATTTATGACGTCGCTTTGAATGTTGCATACTGAAAACAAAAGAAGTCCGGAGTTCAAATAAGTTATTAAAAATAAAAAAGAGGTGCAATGCTGGTTAATTTGCTTCAAGCCTTTCGGAATAGTGTAGACTGCACTGCACATAGCTCAGTGCAATCTATGCTATTCCGAAAGGCTTGAAGCTAATTAACATGCAGGTGAGCATTGCGCCTCTTCGTCATTGTATGTGCACTCACGGCTTATAAACCGCTCATAGTGCCTCTCTCTTGGCGAGGTAGGACTAAAATTCAGCTTACTAAGAAACTCTAGTACCGGTTCATGGCATGAACCGGTACTAAAGGTCTTCGTGGGGGCCCCAGCCTGATCATAGCCTGACACAGCCTCATTAGTACCGGTTCGTGGGCATGTTGCCCACGAACCGGTACTAATGATGCCCGCCTGCCTAGCCGTTGGAACCGGCACTAATGGTCACATTAGTGCCGACTCAAATTCAAACCAGCACTAATGTGCTTCACATTTGACCCTTTTTCTACTAGTGGGTCTCTCCCACCCCCTCCAAGGTCGCCTCGAGTCCTCCCCCCTCCTCCCCAAAGTGCTCGCCGGAGGACACCGGCACCAGGGAGCTAGGGGGTTGGCAAAGTTTTGGCGGCACGAGCCCTTGCTCGTTGAAGACGGGCTTGTCGACGGCCACCTTCGCCCCATCGTCGCAGCGGTACAACAAAAGATAGGCCTCTGGGAGGCCATCTGGGTCCTTCTCGATTAAGGTGCGCATGACCTTGCAGAGCTCCTCGTCGGACAAGTCATCCGGGCGCAGACGAAGGTCGTCTTCCATGCCCTTAAGGCTCCACAGAGGGCGCGAGTGCGCCTGGAGCGGAGTCAGGCGCTGCGTCAGGAACTCCCTGACGAGCATGGCCTCTGTCAGCTTCTTCGCCTTCAGGTCAGCCGTCATCTTCTCCAGCAGTAGCTCCGCCCGTGGGTCGGTGAGCTTCTCGTGAGCCCACCGGTCCAGCTTGGCCGGCAACGCGATCGGCAGCTCTAGCCGAGCGTGAGAGCGCTTGGCGTCCATGAGGATCCACTTGTGCCAGAAGTCCTCCACCTTCTTCCCATGCCTCAAGATTGCGTTGATCCCGTGAGACACGACGAATCAGACACACCCGGAGCACTGGGTGCTGCCCGTCCGGAGGTAGAAGAAGTGGCGGAGCAGCGCAACAGAGGGAGCCACCCCCACAAACTCCTCGCAGTAGAAGGCAAAGATTGACAGCAGGAGGATGGAGTTGGGATGAAGATGAAGGGCGTGGATCTGGTAATGGTCGAGGACGGTGAAGAAGAAATTGGAGAAGGGGGGACGTTCCCAGCAAAGACGTTGTGTAGAAAGAAGGGGTAGAAGGTTTCCCCCAAGGTTTTTGGATTGGCGGAGCCAACCCGGAGCGCCGTCTCCCGCCCCTCATTGGTGTTGCTCGCCGTCAGCGAGAGCACGGCGGCAAGATGCTTCTCCTCAATGATGGTGGATGCATTGAGGGTCGGCTCAAGCGAGGAGGCCTATCGGTGTCAAAACTGGCGGATCTCGGGTAGGGGGTCCCGAACTGTGCGTCTAAGGTCGATGGTAATAGGAGACGGTGGCACAATGTTTACCCAGGTTCGGGCCCTCTCTATGGAGGTAATACCCTACTTCCTGCTTGATTGATCTTGATGAATATGAGTATTACAAGAGTTGATCTACCATGAGATTGTAACGGCTAAACCCTAAAAGTCTAGCCTGACTATGATTATGAGGATGTCTCTCTACGGGCCTAGCCCTCCAGTTTATATAGACGCCGGAGGGATCTAGGGTTACATAAGGTCGATTACAAAGAAAGGAATCTTCATATTTGGTCGTCAAGCTTGCCTTCCACGCCAAAGAGAGTCCCATCCGGACACGGGTAGAGTCTTCGGCTTTTGTATCTTCACAGCCCATTAGTCTGGCCCGTGTCCAATAGGTCAGACACCCGAGGACCCCTTAGTACAGGACTCCCTCAAGGCCGAGCGCGGGGCAGGAGTTGTGAACTTTGCTTTCTCGGTCACCATCGATGGCAAGTCCGGGAGAGGTTGGCAGATCTGGAGGCGCTCTGAGCAGGGAGAGAAGGGAATCTGGAGCAAGATGGAGGGAAGGCAATGAAGGCTCAGCGGTAGGCGCCAGCCTTTTTGTCAGCCCAGGACGGTTGCCGAGGCAACATGGGGAAGCGGAGACACCCACGTCCCATCAAGTGTCATGCGTTGACCGAGGCTACAGGCGGTTGGGGCCCGCGGTGCTCTGCCCTTGCCCCTTCGGCTTCACCTCGAAGCCAAGTCTGAGTGCGCCTTGGGCCCGGGGGCTACTGTCGGTGTTCTAGGAACCAGGGTACCCAGACTTGTCTGCCTGCGGCCCACGACGTGGCTCCATCAACGGCCTGGTACGGCCCATCTTTAGCACCAACTACACAATACCCTTGAGAGGGGCCAAGCCTCGTGAGGCAGACGACACCAAGACCCCCAGAAGGAGTGGCCTCCTTAGGCTGGCTCCTGAGGGGCAGAGGTTTCTATGCAAGCCCTCACCTCGTGAGGTTCGGATGACGCAAGCCATGACAACCAAGGCCAGGCGGGCGCCAGCGGGCGCAGAACAACGGTTTTCCTCTTTGGTGATAAAGAGGCAAGCGCAGGCGTGGAGTCCCGAGGAATCAATCAAAGGTTTCCACTTCCATGCTACAAGACCAAGACCGCCAGGACGGCAGGACGGAGGTCATCGCCGAGCCCACCATGGCGTCATGACCAGAAACTTTGCAGGCGCAGACCACCTTTCGTCAGGATAAGATGTACTAGTTGTCTCCCTTCGAATTTGGCCGTTGTGGGATCCCTTCTCGCCTTCATTTTGGGGGAAGAGGACCGAGGCCACTATAAGTATAGCCTAGCCACCACCCTAGGGAGGGGGCGGATCATTCAGACCACCCTCACCAGCTCACACAAACACAAGAACACTCCTCCTGAGGTTGTTCTTCCACTGTACTAGTTCATCCTCAGCCCACCTTGAGGCTAATCCACCACAAAGCAGGAGTAGGGTTTTACACCGCAAGGTGGCCCGAACTTGGGTAAACTGCCTTGTCCCGCTCCTTTTCAGTTCATCGAGTTAGGGCGTGGGATCAACAGATAGGCAGTCCGGGGAGGTTGAGTTCTTCACACGCACCCCAGAGTTTGAATCTATCTTGGGTCTGCGGAGCCCCGAACCCGACACCAACGAATCCACGGATCCAATGCCTACGAGCTTTCCACATATTGTTCTTACTAAGTTACTATTGCTATTGCCACTGTTACAACTGCTACAAAACTGTTACTGTTGCTACCGTTACTATTGCTATTATCACCATTGCCATCAAAACTATCATATTACCATGCTATTAATCACTTTGCTGCAGATATTTAATCTCCAGGTGTGGTTGAATTGACAACTCAACTACTAATACTTACAAATATTATTTGGCTCCCCTTGTGTCGAATTTATAAATTTGGGTTGAATACTCTACCCTCAAAAACTGTTGCGATCCCCTATACTCGTGGGTTATCAATACATGTCAGCGATCCTCGAGATCAGAGATGAGAATATTTGTTGAACCAGTTTTCAAGACCAACGACCAAAGACAAAGAACAGTTCGGAAGAATCGAGGAGCGTCCCCAACTTGAAGACCGATTCATGGGGTTACTGACGGTGTCCTGGACTAGGGCATACTCACCACATCGTCTCCCGACCAGGTGGGTTGAGCTGAGGACTCACATGGCGGTACAATTGAGGGAGTCCTGGACTAAGGGGTCCTCGGGCGTCCGGCCTGTTATCCGTGGGCCGGACTAACGGGCTATGAAGACATGAAGGCTGAAGACTGTACCTGTGTCCGGATTGGACTCTCCTTGGCATGGAAGGCAAGCTTGGCGACCGACTATGAAGATTCCTTCTTATGTAACCGACTCTTTGTAAACCCTAGATCCCCCCGGTGTCTATATAAACCGGAGGGGTTAGTCCGGAAAGGATATATTCATTACCATAGTCATACATGCTAGGCTTCTAGGGTTTATCCATTACGATCTCGCGGTAGGTCAACTCTTGTAACACTCATATTCATCAAGATCAATCAAGCAGGACGTAGGGTATTACCTCCATAGAGAGGGCCCTAACCTAGATAAACATTGTGTCCCCTGTCTCCTGTTACCATCGATCCTAGACGCACAGTTCGGGACCCCCTACCAGAGATTCGCCGGTTTTGACACCGGCAACACTCATGGGCCACTTCGGGCAGCCCATGACGCATATAAGGAAAACTCTGGAAGACTTGGTGCACAAGACGAGGACTCGTCTAAACCCTAGGCCTCCGGTGTGTTATATAAGTCGAGGCCAGTCTAGTCAATAGACGATCTGATATTCATTAGAACAATCTCGTAGTAGATACATGTACTATGTACTACACCCCCATACGAATACAATGAAAAGCATGACGTAGGGTATTATCTCTTCGAGAGAGCCCGAAACTGGGTAAAATCTTGTGTTCATGTTACCGTTGCTCCAAGACGTCTAGCTTAGGACCCCTACTACGAGATATACCGGGTTTAGAACCGACACCCGGTGCCTATATAAGCCAAGGGGTTTAGTCCGTAGAGGCAAGGTTTTTAGAGGTTAGAGCTCACACATATGATCTCGAGGTAGATCATCATGTACTATGTACCCCATCCGTAATTAATATACCAAGAGCCGGGCATAGGGTTTTACCTCTTCGAGAGGGCCTAAACCTAGGTAAAGACCGTGTCTCCTTACTTCATGTTATCATCGTGCCAAGATCACCAGCTCGGGACCCCCAACCCGAGATCCGTCAGTTTTAGCACCGACACATGGAGCTCGTCGAGAGATGCCTTCTTTTTTCCTATTTTCAGAGAGAGAGAGAGAGAGAGAGAGAGAGAGGAGTTTGGGGAGAGAGAGGGGGGGAGTTTGGGGGCTATGCTTAGAGTACCAAGCAAAATATGGGTCCCTCATATTAGGAAGGTTCCGAAAAAGGAGTTTGTGGGGTGGAAGAATCTGGGACTACGGTTGGATTTGCTTTAAGAGTCTAGGATTTTGTGGGAAGGAAAAGGGCATGTGGAGGAGATGGTTGATAATAGTGAGAGGGACAACGATAGTGCATATGGTAGATATGTAGGCGATCGCCACTGGACTATTCTTGTTGTAATTTGTCGAAATTAACACTATAGTGATTAAGGAACAAATGAAAACACATTTCATGTTTCTTGGCATCATATAGTAAATTAATAAATATAGGCGAACGAAAATTTAGGAAACAAGTTTTGCCAAGTGGTTAATGGAATCTTTTGACAAGACACTCCATATGGAGATATGGGTAAAATTCACAAGTGCGATGGGGTTGCTAAGGCATTTTTGACAATTAAATTGTATTGTCGCATCTTTATACAATCTCGCATTATGAAAGTAACTTTTTTTAACAATTCAAGTGTCCAATCTAAAGAAATAGTTTTGAAAGTCTGGATTTTCCAATGTTGAGAAAATTCCAATTTTACATAGCCGCGAGAGCGTATAATAGTAAAAAAAATGCAAATATGTGATTAAACTACTCATGTGAAGGTGACGGGTAAATTATTTTTTAATGTTTTGTTCTTTTGGCCGTTAAAGATGATAATTTCTAGTTCTTGATTTCTTTTAAGGGAGCCTTATTTTTGGAATCGAAAGTTAAATTCTTAAGGGTATTGGACAAATTTATTTTTTAGCACAAGGATTATAAATTCTCAAATATGACTCTACGTGTAACACTCATTTCTACACTTAGGCCGTTCACTATGTATTCGGTGTCATATTACTGAAAAGTATGCCACCTACGCGTCGTTGCCAGACGAAAAACTTTGGGCACCGCTATGCACACAGGCCCACGTGCATAAACAAACCAATCATCCCAACTACCAGAGTCTTCCTCTCCCTCATTAAAAAGGCCCTACCAGCGTCTCCTTCCTCGCATCCTCTTCCTGATTCAACATCCGCCCATCAAATCCATGTCAGATGGAGGTTCTGGGGCGGAGGAATCAGGCGGGCCATCACCGGGCGGAGGGTGAGCGGGGCGACCTCGCAATGGAGGTTGCCGGTGTCGGGCTGCAGACGTGGGCATAGGCGGGTCTAGCTCACCTCTGAGGACGGAGGTCGCGGGCGGCCCGATCTCACGACCGAAGGCAGGGCCAAGCGAAGCGGAAGGCGGTAGAGCATAGGAGACCGGCGGGCCACACACCGGTGTCGTGCAAAGTCCAGCGGCAACGACAGGCGGCAAAGAGCTCACCAGAGACGATGGGCTGAAGCGGAGGTACAATTCATGGCTATTGCTTCGCGTGACAACTAAGAGAGATGGGTCGTGAAATGGATTTCTTGTTTATTGCTTATTATATTATAGGTGAATTTGGCATCGGAGCAAGTAGGTGTTTTGATGCACTGAAAATTTGTTGTGGCACCGCCTCGGCAACGGGGCATCTATGCCAAAAGTGGATTTGTCACCGGTTTTGGGCTAGGGCCTTAGAGACTGACACATGGGTTATGAGATGGGACCCAGCGACCAGAGACCGTACAAAATCCAAAATCCAGCGAACTACCGGCCCCATCAGGTAGGCTTCCATACCGGTATACCAGAGACGCAGAGGTATGGCCCGCCTGCAGTGTTCCCATGGTATCGTTAGACGAGTCGTCCCTCTCCGAACAGCCGAGCAGAGGCAGTGCCAAGAAAAAGTAACTCAAACAAACCCACCAGAGCCACTGACAAAGAGGCTCAGTTCACGCGTCCCACGACTGGGCCCAGCTGCGGTGGCACAAGCTCGAACAGCCCCGAGCGACGCGCAGCCGATACATCATAACAACCGGAGACTAGAGGCAGATATATATATAACGAACAGCAGGCGCAGTGAAACCGGAAGGAAGAGGAAAGCGAATTCCCCCAGAAAATAAAAAAAAATCCGCGGATATGCCGAAGACCTCCTCGTCGCCTTCCCCCACCGTCGCCCCCATGAATCCCCTCCTCCCCTCCTCCTCCTCCTCCTCCTACCTCAAATCCCACCACCCGCCGGACCCGGACCCCGGCTCCCCGAGCCCCAGCCCCTGCAGCTACCTCCTCCACGTCGACGCCGACGACGAGGCGCTGATCCAAATCCCCGGCGGCCCGAACCCTAGCCCGGGGGGCCCCGCCGCCGCCTCGCCCGCGCTGCCGCCCGTCGACCCGACGCCGCACATCTCCTCGCAGTTCTACACCTTCACCGCCGCCTCGCACGCGCTCATGCTGCGCTGCATCCTCGCCGGCCGCCCCGCCGTCGCCGAGGAGGTCCGCGCCGCCACCTCCCTCTCCGTGCTCGCCTCCTGGCGGGCGGTCTGGAAGGACCGCAACGAGGACACCGCCTACCTCACCGCGTGGAAGCGCATCCAGGACAAGCTCGCCGCCTCGGCCGACGGCCGCCACCTCCACTTCAAGTCCAACCCCGCGCAGCGCGTCTCCCATGTCGGCCAGTGGCTGGACATAGTCTCGGAGGCGCACGCGGACCCGGACCTGCTCCGCCACCTCGGCCTCAAGGACACCGTCGAGCGTATCCGGCAGGCCTGGACTGTGGGAGCCAAATTCTATGGTATTCCCGAATCATTTGTCAGGGTATGTGTTGCTGCGTGCCCTGTTTGTAAGGCTGCACCTGCTGGACAGCCTGATTCTGCCATCTCATCGCCAGGACGTGGTAAGCGGCGCCGCAGGTTTGAATATACGGAGACGCTGGATGTGCCGGCACGAGACGTGCCACGCCGGCTACAGCAGCTGGCTGCCAAGCACAAGGTGGTCCTCTGTATTAGGCAGAAGTATATAAGGTATAAGCCATTCATGGCCGAGGTGAAGGATTATGCATGCCATCGTGCTGGAGTGCCAACTTCAAGTAGTGGGAATACTGTGTCCTCTTCAGCCAGCGCCTCTGAGGCGAAGAAGCCACGGGGGCTGAAGCGGGAGCCATACCAATCCAAGAGGTGTGGCTGTGGGTTCCGTATCAGGGCTATTGTGCCCATAGCCAATTATAATGAGAAAGACAAGAGTTTTGTATATCAAGAAGAGGGCACTGCAGTGTTCAAGCTTTACGCCGTGCACTCAGGGCATGAGCCCGGGCCACTTGATGGCAGTGCTCGGATTGTTCACAGGTTAGTTGGGCATCAGGGGACATTTGAGTTTGATCCAGACATATATGATGTCAATGAGGAAGGTGAGCCTAGCTTTTCGATTAAGGGGGATGTAGATGTTGACATTGATGACTCGCATCAGGCAGTCTTGCAGCAAGTCCGGGAGCTCAGAGCAGAGGTGGTCTCCCTAGAAGGGAAGGTGGCTAAGATGCACCCAGAGCTATTGGGTTCTCTTTCCAATGAGCTATCTGAGGTGTTGCACAGGATTAGGAAGTTTAATTTGGATGGCAACACTTACCAGCCAGAGGAGACATTGATGATGGGCAATGAGGTCGGGGGATGGGCGACTGGTGATGTGTCGCACCACTTAGATCATCACGATGGTGCATTCTGCAAGGAGGATGACATGCTTGATGACGATGATACTGATTTTGGTTCGAGCCTTGGGCCCATCGTCTCATGGGATAGAATGGCAGCAGAGTGCGAGGACAGGAAGATGCTAATGGGTGATAGCCCAAAGTGTGATAAGTGGATGCTGAAGGAGAATGTTGGTGACTTTGATGAAAAGAGTATACTTAACTGTGGGGATGAAGATGGTGGCGAGGATTCCAAGATTATTAAGCCATTGATGCATGATGACACCATGGTAACTGACTCAAGTTTGTTAGGCATACAAATAGACGGATTCTACTCTGGGCCCAAGTGGTATGATTCACCTGTAGGTTTAGATTCCAGTGGCGATGCAGGAGATGTCAGTTTTAGACATGGACTTGTGTGAGATTTGTGATTCACCCCTGATTTCAGGAAGGTCTTGTAAATTCTGTATGCTAGAATGTCATAAGCTTGCACCAATTTAATGTAGTGTCTGTAGGTGGAGCTTCAAAGTAACCTATCTTCCCTGATATATACAGGCTGATTAATCAATTCAACCTTCTTAACTTGTCTATAGTGCCGCTGTTGATTACTGTCTTCTTCCAAGACAGTTGAACATTGTTTCTGTTCAAAGTTTTTAATCATAGTATTTTACTATCTTATTATTGTACTTTCGAGCATTAACTTAATCTATGTTTTTTGTGCATGCGCATGTGTGGAATTTGGCGCACTACATCAGTAGCACGACAATTGTGTTATTACTATGCAAGTTGCATCATTCTCATTGTTGCTTCTTAGTTGCATCCAGTGTATTAATATTTAATTGATAACTTCAACTACAGTGATCCTACTATACTTAGTCGTTCATTTTTGCCTTGCTTGCAATATTGCCTATCGTTAATGCAATAGCTAAAGAAACTGAACCTGATATGATATGATATGCTGTTGCTTATGCATTATGTAAGATACGTATACTGAAAATTCCAGAGTTCCTCTTGTGTGGTTTAATTTATCGTAACCTCAGCTTTTATGTGTGAGATGGATGTTGCTTCCTTGTGCGTTGATCTATGGTTGACTGGTTGGTGTTTACTGTGATAAGGGATATTCCTCAGCTTATGGTTACATAAGCATCATTGCTTGCAGAAACAAAATCGGTATCTTATTCAAACATTGTAAAGACAGGAAGGGTTTTAATGCCTGTCTGGCTACCAGTATATTACTACAGTATTCACAAAATTCTTGGAACATTATGGGCATCTAAAATCTTTATCATGCTCAGGAAAATGATTATTAGTGCTAGATGTCATAATTCTGGGCAGCTAAAATCGTTGTTCATGCTCAGAAAAATGATTAACAGTGCTAGAAATTGTAGGGAAACTTTTGATTTACATTCAATATATTGCTTTACAATAAAATGATTCAGGGGAGGTTCTCTGCATACATTTACTCTTTTGAATGTGAAACCATAGTACATATGCAAATGGTGTACCCGAGTATAACTACTGCATATCATCCCAATCCTCTCCAATGAACTAGTTTTGTGTTCCTCAAATGGCTGAAGCAGTGAAGCATATAAATGTAGGGATCAACAAATTATGAAGAGAATGTTGTTACTTTGCTGGATTGTGATTTTGGGATCAGTTGAACACCATCATTTTCTTGGCTACACATGTGTGTTTTTGGCTTTTTGCTGGTGATTTACCGGTAGCATTTTTCAACTGACCATTTATTCGTGACATAAGCATACATATAGGTCTGTTATCAAATTTTTAGATGCGCCTGTCTCTTTTCTGCTTACTTAAGCTTATTGGCATCAGATGACACACCGTCAGCTTGAGGTTAGAAGAACTCATATTATTCTGTGTCCTCCATTTTGTGGCACTCTATATATAGGAAAAAGTGTGCAGGTTGGATGAAATGAATGTCAGAAACAGGTCACATTTGAAGTTACCTTAGACTCTTAGTACAAGCGACGTAGCCATACCCAATGGGATAACGGGAATTACTCTGACATAGAATAGAAAGAACATTGACCTGGAATTACTCTCTTTTGTAGAATTGGAAGGCATTTTGTTCCCAGGTAACTGATGCTGAACGAACATCTGAAGATTGTTTCAAAGTGATATGTTCCATGCTAGAAATTGAGCAACCTTCCTACATCTCGGATTCATGCATTGCTGAAATTTATTCCAGGTAATAAGTAGTGGCAATATCTGAAACATGGCTTCTAGAGATATCATTTCTGTAGTAATGTGAAGTCATCCTACCTGAAATTTGGCAATTTTCATTTACTGGTTACCACTTAAGGAATCACTGTTTACAACCTGGCCAAAAAAATTAAGTGGAGTTAATATTTTGCATACTTATTTAACTAAATAGGTTATCCTTTTGTTTTTCTCTGTTATCGATAATATTCAAGTTTGTTGTGGACCTATCAAAGTTATGTTTTTTGAAAACTCATGTTGTGTTTGCTGTAGGGAAGTTAGTTTATGCCATTTTGTGTTTGTTCAATGAGACTGCTGACATGCATTGTTAGCCTGATTTGATCCATTTGGTCGCGTTGTGGAATGGGCTGCTTATAGGATCAACTAGTTCCTCATTTTTTTGTTAAGCTTGAGGGATGAAACGTCTAGTCTGTTATTATGCTACTGATTAGGGTAAACAGTACTCGTTAGGTTATTATGCTACTGATTGAGATATGCCTTATCTGTACATGGGATCTGGAACATCTAGGCCTCCTTTGGTTTAGGCCCTGTTCTGAGTGGAGGGATAGAAAATATAGGAAAATATACCTGTGAAGGAATTGGGTTGAAGGGAGCTTGGAATCCTTTGTGATCTTGATGAAATGGAGGATCAGCTAAAACTGAGGTGTTCGCGGGTCATGTGATAAAATCCAAAGGAAAAGCTAATTTTGGGACCCCACCAAGTTGTAGCCAAACACCAGCAGCAGGGCACAACTGGTACCTATCTCTCTCACATACGATTGAAAATTTTATTTGGGGCACCTCTGTTTTGCCTCGGGCATCCGCCAACAAATGACCTTGGAGTAGATTTTTCTTTTCCTCCGGAATGGGCACAGGAAGCCAGCATTTCCTTTGGAATACTGTACTGCCATCCTACAATCCGAACACTTCAAAGGAGAAGTATCCAGTAGGAATCCTTGGCAGTGAAAATCCTGTAAAATTCATGTGAAACGAACGGAGCCTTAGAGGAATCTTGTAGGAATTTCGTAGGATAGAAATTCTATAGGAAAAATTCCTTTAGAGCGCTTTGGTTTGTAGGAATGGAATCCTATTCCTATGGAGGAATTCTTCTTATCCTCCACATTTCATAGGAAATTAAACATTAGCCTAGACTCAATGAAAAAAAAAATCCTATAATGTGAATCAAAGGGCATTTCCTTTCCTATTCCTACTCATAGGATTTGAGATACATGTCATCTCATTTCCTATGACTTTTCTTTTCCTACGATTTTCCTATCCTATGAACCAAAGGAGGCCCTAGTCTTTGCACTTCTCCTCTTTGTTCTGCTTGTGAGCAGCGTCTGCTGTTCCTGGAAGGGCCTTCCAAAAGTTGAAAGTAATGCCGGTAACCTGACAGGCTGCTGTTCCTTTTGCCTCTAAAGTTCATCATTGATCGGCTGAGGGCGACGTTAGATCACCGCAATGCACTGGCCACTGATTTGAATGCTTCGATGCCTGTCCATCGGGTAAAAAGTCACATTTGGTTCAGGATTTGACATACCATTTGTTGGCACTTGGCACTTGGCACTTGGTAGCCCTATCTGATGGTGTAGCTCATTTAACTGGGACCAATTGTGTCCCATTCATCCAGCAATCTGTAGCTCTCAGAACCGCTGATTGGGGCATGTACTCAGGAATCACAAGGTGATCTGCATACCAGTCGACGCCGACGCCACGAGGTTGTGCCGCCGGCCCGATGGACCCTTCCTTTCTCCGTTGTCAGTGTGCATAGTCGCCACCTGCCTGGGCGAATTTTAACCACCCACTCAACAGCTTTTAGCCTTCAGAATAGAACAGATGGTTGGTGCATGCACATGTACTCCTGGGGTAGTCCCATGTTAACAGTTGAGGCCGAGCAGTCCAACCAGCGCCTTGATCCGTCCAGGGCAACAACTGTGCGCTAGGATATTTCCGGCGATCAGATCATCACAGGGAAATTGAAAGTTCGACTGGTGTGTGCCCCAGTTTATCTGTATATATCGCTCTCGAGCCAACCTGGACAGTTGTAGCTCTGCAGTGAGAGTCGGTTGAGGTGAGTGAAGCCGAGAGCCAGAGCTTTCTCAGGAAGAGCACGACAAGTGACTACCATGGTGGATGGTCACCTGCACATCCGCGTCAAGGGTCACCGCCGTCGCGTTCCTGGCCATGTGCGTTGCCTCTGCGGGCTGCCGCCGCCGCCGGTGACAAGGACGACCTGACGGCATCATCTGAAGTCCTGCAGGGGCCCTAGCTAGAACGCTGGGACCGTCGGCTTCGATCGCTTCACACGGTGCTCCAGTGGCTGCTTTCGCGGCCGGTTCACCGGACCAGTGCGACGCGGTTTGCGAGCACGAATGCGCCGACGATACCCGGATGTACCCACGGCGGTTCTTGCAGCGAGCATCGGACGAGTTCGGTTCATCGTGTTCGCTTAGCGACGTTGGCGTTGAGATCTCTCTGCTTAGCTTTGTGTGATTGTGTTCCTCCCTCTGCGCCGTCGTTGTGTTTTGGTCTTTGGTGCTACCATGCTTGTGCGCTGTTCCAGGTGTTGAAGGTAGCCCTGTCTTTGCGCGTAGTCATCGTTCCTTTTTGCGTCACATTGCCTATGCACTGTTCAATTTGTGACTTGAATCTTGCATTAGCGAATAAAACTTCAGAGATCAACCCACAAGACGTCTTAATTCGTGTACTAGTAGCAGTATTCTATACTAGGTTGCTGATGAACATAGAAAGTCTAAACTTGTACTCCCTCCGTCCCAAAATTCATGTACTAGTAGCAGTATTCTATACTGAGATGCTTATTTTGGGACGAAGGGAGTACAAATGATCCAAGGCACAGGCCAAGTTTTTGTTTTGCTTTCTGTCGGTAGGCAAGTTTGTTGAGAGGGCTTCTTTATATGGAAAGAAAGCTGGAAACGTAACTTAAATTTCAATGTGCACTGACCGTACTCTCAAAAGACTAAAATTATTGCCAAAAGACAGGAGAGCTGCGCACACCTCGAGTATCAGTTGACTGACTCCAACTGTATCCATGCAAGCGGCGTCTCCATTCCAACCTCTAGGTAACCATACACGATCTCAAGATCAAGAATTGACGATTGAATGTAACGATCCGTAGCCTCATATATGCATCGCCGTGTCATGATCGCATCATCCCATGGTACCTCCATCTACTGCTCAGGTCCATCATCTACCTACGGCTGCCATGACAAGTCGACAACCACTGACTGCGGTGGTGGTCCTGTCGATATTTTTCTTTGAGGTGGCGCCGATTGAGCCGCCGCCGATGGCGATTGGTTCATCTCTACTAGACCACTACATATACGTGGCCATCCCTCGGGCCGAGCCAACAAAGCCCGGTGCAAAAAACCCAGGCCTGAGCCCGGCACGGCTGTCGGGCCTAAAAATCAGGCCTAAGCCCGGCCCATCATGCTAAAAGCTTGTCCGGCCATGGGCTGGGCCTCTTCCTTAAACAGCAAAAATGACAGGCCCGGTCATCAGGATCAAAACCTAGGCCCGTGGACAAGGGCGGGTCAGGCCGACCGGGCCGGGCTGCCCATGGCCAGGACTAGGCACTACTGTACTATACAAGTATTCAGATGAGGCTGTGGTCCATCCTAGCTAGTTGATGTTGATCCAGGTAATGTAGTGTCTTTGCACCTGCCTGTGTTTATGTTTCGGGTCTTCCGTCAGTTCAATGTGTTCCGATTGTGCACTCCGCAACTTGCTCCGATGGACCAGCATGATGCAACAACAGGCTAAGGATGTGGGCTTCTTCCATCGATTATTTACATGTCTACATGGTGTGCTTTTTGCATGCCGCACCATTTCATCTGTGCCGTGAAATGACCACTTGATTTAGCCTCCCTGAAATCAAGTCGATATCTAACGGTTTGTATGCTTCCTTCTCTTTTTCCTGATTACAGTACGTGAGTTGCGTCTGCCTCCTGTGAAATGGCGCACTTCCTACGCTCTCTGTTCAATCAAATGATGCGCAATTCGGCGTCCAGCAAGTGGAGTATCAACCGCGAGTGACAGCGGGCCCGGAGTGCGGAACTAATCGGCGGGCATCAAACCGTAAATGATGCGAGTTTGCAAGAAAAGGCACTACACGTTTCCCATGATCTTGGGGATCCATTCGACCCGATCTCACTTTGCTAAAACGGTTTACAAAGTTGACCTCATGCCAGCATCATTAGCCTAGTTGCTGGCCGAATGATGAATAAAGTGCACAATGCAATGCTAATGCTAATGCTCCCAGGCCAGATAGAAGAAATTCTGCGGACTTTTGCGGCTAGTTGGTTCAGAATGAAGGAATGAAGGAATGAAAGGATGAATCCGTCGTGAGCTGGAGCAGACACATTCCCAGGCGCACTGAATCGACGTGAATCGCGTTGGCCCAACTAACCCGACGGAATCAACGTGAATCGAGTTGGCCGGCCTGCGCGTGTCTTTCACTTCACTACTCCTCGGCCCCCGCTGGCTCCCGCGCTTTTCTGCCTGGATTCGATGCGAATCCATCCATCCGGCGGCATCAGAATCGGTTCGACAAAATGTTCTCTCTCGCCTGGATGCGCCACGTGCCATGTGATTCATGCCTAACTTGCATACAACCAGACCCCTCAAACCCGTCTCAAATGTCCGGGCAGGCCGCCCGGCCACAGCCTGGTCATAAATTTTGGATCCAAACGAGCCCCTCAAACGGTCCTCAAACGCCAGAGTAGACCGGCACCCCCCATATTCGGTCAAATACAGGGCGAATATAGGGCGCCTGGACACACCCGTCACGTCGGACCCGGCCCATGCTGGCCCACCAGATCCCACTTATATTCATCTCCATCCTCTCGTCGGACCAAATCCTAACCACTTCAGTCCAACCCTGTTGAGGATATCACTACTGGGCGTAACCGGTCTATCTGGGCCGGGTTAACTTCTTCAGTAGTTAACTATGTTGAAACCCAAGAAGGCAGATGAGGGCTCAAGGCCCATAGTTGATTCAAGGCCTGTAGCCGTAAACCGGCGTTGGTATGTAACTTGTACTGTAAGTTAGGAATAAGTAGAGACCAAACCGGACACATCTATGAGCCGGTATTGGGAATCCGTGAACCGACGGGCGTCACTCGTGTATATAAGGGGACGACCCGGCGGCGGTTCAAGGAGGACAGACAACAACTCGAGACATAGGTGAAGCTTGTTTGCTCCCTAGTCATCGAAACCCATCAATCCCATCACAACTAGACGTAGGCTTTTACCTTCTCGAAGGGGCCGAACTAGTATAAACTCTCTTGCGTCCCTGTGTCCGCTTTAACCCCTTCAAGCTAACCCGTCGCGATGGCTCCATGATTAAGTCCTTTCTTTAGGACATCTGCCGTGACAAAACCACGACAGTTGGCGCCCACCGTGGGGCTATCGCACGATGGTTTCAAGTTCTTGGAGGGCCCTTTGAAGGACTCGAGGGCTACGCTGTGGGCCGGATGACTAAGAGTCGTCGCGGCAAGCTCTACATCGATGATGCAGGTTGGGGCCCCGAGGCCGGCTCGGTTGAGTACGGGTACCGGGTCCCCTTTGGTGGCATGCACGTTTTCATCGGCAAGATCGATGAACCGGGCCCTGAGCCAGACATCTGCACCGACCTCGTCGAAACGGCTCAGCGTGTGCGGTCCGCCCGGGTTAAACCGGCCGTGAAGCGTGCCTTCGTAGGAGTCATCCATGGAGGAAGTTACGAGGATGGATCGGAATCTCGCGGCAAGACCGTCGTTTGTTCCGGCGACGAGTCATCAATCGGAGAAACCGAATCTCTACATCAGCTACAAGATGGCCGGATTGGGGGCTGTTCCGATGGCGATAGTATTCCGGACCCCTCTGATCTACCCAACCGAGTTGGAATATTCATGGCCGGCACACAAGCAGCGCTTCATTCTTCGACCGCTGCGCCAATAACCTCTGGTTCAGCAGCGTCGACAGCTGCCGGGGCAGGAAGCTCTGCATGCCCGCCGGCTCAAGTTCTATCAGATCTATTTGATGCATTAGCTGCGCTTATGGCAGAAGCTAATCCGGCGGATCAGGAAGTCCACAACGCGGAGATTGCGAAGGTGAAGGAACAGATCACCCAGGCCAAGGCGGACCTGGCAGCTGAGAATGCCAGGATGACCACAGAGCGGGCCGCTTTAGACGCACAAGCCTACAGGCTCATGTTGGACTAGAACGCGTCGCATGAAGTCATGAGGAGGAAGCACCGATCCCGTTTGCCTTCGGTTTTCGAGGCCAGAGACCTTTTCAACACCCCAGGAGCAGGAACCAGTAATCCGCTGGAGAGGAACCGGGTGGAAGCTCCTGGGATCGGTGCGCCGATTCAGCCCCGTCGGATGGATCTGCCTCGTCAAAACACTGTTATACCTCAGGCTGTTTCAACACCTCCAGGTCACTACTCCAACCCAATGGACAATCTTGTTTCCGTTGCTGCACGGCTGGAGGCCATTCCAATTGAAGGCGGCTCACCGCAGGCGATAAAGACGCGACGGGTCAAGGAGCTTCTTAGGACAGCTTTGGACCAACAGGAAGCATACTCATACAGCCGCGACCGGATCCACTCGACCCCTCGCCCAAGCCGGAGCTATAGCAGGCGTGTGGATGAACCGACAGTGTCAAGCAATGAACGACGTGGAGCACCCCGCGACAACAACCCGGCGGGTGGTGCTGATAACGCTCAGGAGGTGGTGGACCGGGCCCGAGCACGCAGGGAGGCCGAGTTAGCCGCACAGTATCAGGCTCGGCAGCTTACGCCGGTTCGTCCAACTATCTCGGTCGAACCCGGTGTTACTTCTAGTTCTTTGGGGGTGCCTTGCCTTGTCCCCGCTTTACACAATGTGCGCCTGCCCAAGGATTTCAAAGGCCCACGCAAGGTACCGAATTACACGGCGGATCAACCCCCAGAGACGTGGGTGGAGAGCTATGAGATGGCCATGGAGATGCTTGAGGTGGATGATGCGGCATGTGCGAAGTACTTCACCATGATGCTTGAAGGAACGGCCCGCACTTCGTTAAAAAGCTTACCGGCCAACTCTATCAGTTCATGGGCCCAATTACGAGCCTGATTTATCAGTAATTTCAAGGATACATGTAAGCATCCTATGTCGATAGTGGACTTAGCTGCCTGTGTCCAGGAGAAAGGAGAATCGACGACTCATTGGGTGCGCCGGGTCTCACAAGTGTTGCATTCATCAGACCGCATCAATGCTGACACTGCTGTCTTAACCCTAGAAGGCAACTGCCGGTTTGGGCCCCTAAAGCTGAAGTTGGGACGGATGAAGCGCCATTGCACTGACATGGGGACCCTCATGGCCGCTTTGATAAAGTATGTTGATTCTGATAGTACCAAGGATCCCGATTCTGATGATGACAAGGCAGGGAAGGGAAAGAGGAACAGCAATTCCAAAGGTCAGCAGCATCACTTGGCAGGCAATGGTGGTGGAGGCAAGCGTAAAGCGGATGGTAACATGGACTTTGTGGCTAACACCAACGCGCAGGACAAGGGCCTATTGGGGAACGTTGCAGAAAACAAAAAAATTTCCTACGGTTTCACCAAGATCCATCTATTAGTTCATCTAGCAACGAGTGATTGGATTGCATCTACATACCTTTGTAGATCACGCGCGGAAGCGTTCAAAGCACGGGGATGAGGAAGGCGTACTCGATGTGATCCAAATCACCGAAGATCCTAGCGCCGAACGGACGGCACCTCCGCGCTCAACACACGTACGGTCAGCGTAACGTCTCCTCCTTGATCCAGCAAGGGGGAAGGAGAGGTTGAGGAAGATGGCTCCAGCAGCAGCACGACGGCGTGGTGGTGATGGAGCTGCAGTACTCCGGCAGGGCTTCGCCAAGCACTATGGAGGAGGAGGGTGTGTTGGAGAGGGAGAGGGAGGCACCAAAGGCGTGGGATAAGAAGTCCTCCATCTCCCCACTATATATAGGGGGGCCTAGGGGGGCGCCGGCCCTAGGAGATCCAATCTCCTAGGGGACGGCGGCCAAGGGAGGAATCCCTCCTCCCCAAGGCACCTAGGAGGTGCCTTCCCCCTTTGGGACTCCTCCCTTCTTGAACCCTAGGCACATGGGCCTCTTGGGGCTGGTGCCCTTGGCCCATGTAGACCAAGGCGCACCCCCTACAGCCCATGTGGCCCCCCGAGGCAGGTGGCCCCACCCGGTGGACCCCCGGGACCCTTTCGGTGGTCCCGGTACAATACCGGTGACCCCGAAACTTGTCCCGATGCCCGAAATAGCACTTTCTATATATAATTCTTTACCTCCGGACCATTCCAGAACTCCTCGTGACGTCCGGGATCTCATCCGGGACTCCGAACAACATTCGGGTTACTGCATATACATATCTCTACAACCCTAGCGTCACCGAACCTTAAGTGTGTAGACCCTACGGGTTCGGGAGACATGTAGACATGACCGAGGTCGCTCTCCGGTCAATAACCAACAGCGGGATCTGGATACCCATGTTGTCTCCCACATGCTCCTCGATGATCTCATCGGATGAACCACGATGTCGAGGATTCAAGCAACCCCGTATACAATTCCCTTCGTCAATCGGTCTGTTACCTGCCCGACATTCGATCGTCGGTATCCCAATACCTCGTTCAATCTCGTTACCGGCAAGTCACTTTACTCGTACCGTAATGCATGATCCCGTGACCAGGCACTTGGTCACTTTGAGCTCATTATGATGATGCATTACCGGTGGGCCCAGTGATACCTCTCCGTCATACGGAGTGACAAATCCCAGTCTTGATCCATGTCAACCCAACAGACACTTTCGGAGATACCCGTAGTATACCTTTATAGTAACCCAGTTACGTTGTGACGTTTGGTATACCCAAAGCACTCCTACGGTATCCGGGAGTTACACGATCTCATGGTCTAAGGAAAGGATACTTGACATTGGAAAACTCTAGCAAATGAACTATACGATCTTGTGCTATGTTTAGGATTGGGTCTTGTCCATCACATCATTCTCCTAATGATGTGATCTCGTTATCAATGACATCCAATGTCCATAGTCAGGAAACCATGACTATCTGTTGATCAACGAGCTAGTCAACTAGAGGCTTACTAGGGACATGTTGGTGTCTATTATTCACACATGTATTACGATTGCCGGATAACACAATTATAGCATGAATAAAAGACAATTATCATGAACAAGGAAATATAATAATAATCCTTTTATTATTGCCTCTAGGGCATATTTCCAACAGTCTCCCACTTGCACTAGAGTCAATAATCTAGTTACATTATGATGAATCGAACACCCATGGAATTCTGGTGTTGATCATGTTTTGCTCTAGGGAGAGGTTTAGTCAACGGATCTGCTACATTCAGGTCCGTATATACTTTACAAATATCTATGTCTCCATCTTGAACATTTTCACGAATGGAGTTGAAGCGACGCTTGATGTGCCTTGTCTTCTTGTGAAACCTGGGCTCTTTGGCAAGAGCAATAGCTCCAGTGTTGTCACAGAAGAGCTTGATCGGCCCCGACGCATTGGGTATGACTCCTAGGTCGGTGATGAACTCCTTCACCCAAATTGCTTCATGCGCTGCCTCCGAGGCTGCCATGTACTCCGCTTCACATGTAGATCCCGCCACGACGTTCTGCTTGCAACTGCACCAGCTTACTGCCCCACCATTCAAAATATACACGTATCTGGTTTGTGACTTAGAGTCATCCAGATCTGTGTCGAAGCTAGCGTCGACGTAACCCTTTACGACGAGCTCTTCGTCACCTCCATAAACGAGAAACATTTCCTTAGTCCTTTTCAGGTACTTCAGGATATTCTTGACCGCTATCTAGTATTCCTTGCCGGGATTACTTTGATACCTTCCTACCAAACTTACGGCAAGGTTTACATCAGGTCTGGTACACAACATGGCATACATAATAGAACCTATGGCTGAGGCATAGGGGATGACACTCATCTCTTCTATATCTGCTGTCGTGGTCGGACATTGAGCTGAGCTCAATTTCACACCTTGCAACACAGGCAAGAACCCCTTCTTAGACTGATCCATATTGAACTTCTTCAATATCTTATCAAGGTATGTGCTTTGTGAAAGACCTATGAGGCATCTTGATCTATCTCTGTAGATCTTGATGCCTAATATATAAGCAGCTTCTCCAAGGTCCTTCATTGAAAAACTCTTATTCAAGTAGGCCTTAATGCTGTCCAAGAGTTCTATATCATTTCCCATCAAAAGTATGTCATCTACATATAATATGAGAAATGCTACAGAGCTCCCACTCACTTTCTTGTAAACACAGGCTTCTCCATAAGTCTGTGTAAACCCAAACGCTTTGATCATCTCATCAAAGCGAATGTTCCAACTCCGAGATGCTTGCACCAGCCCATAAATCGAGTGTTGGAGCTTGCACACCTTGTCAGCATACTTAGGATCGACAAAACCTTCCGGCTGCATCATATACAATTCTTTCTTAAGGAAACCATTAAGGAATGCCGTTTTGACGTCCATTTGCCATATTTCATAATCATAGAATGCGGCAATTGCTAACATGATTCGGACGGACTTCAGCTTCGCTACCGGTGAGAAAGTCTCATCATAGTCAACCCCTTGAACTTGTCGATAACCCTTAGCAACAAGCCGAGCTTTATAGATGGTCACATTACCATCCGCGTCTGTCTTCTTCTTAAAGATCCATTTATTTTCTATGGCTCGCCGCTCTACGGGCAAGTCAGTCAAAGTCCATACTTCGTTTTCATACATGGATCCTATCTCGGATTTCATGGCTTCCAGCCATTTGTCGGAATCCGGGCCCGCCATCGCTTCTTTATAGTTCGAAGGTTCACCGTTGTCTAACAACATGATTTCCAAGACAGGGTTGCCGTACCACTCTGGTGCGGAACGTGTCCTTGTGGACCTACGAATTTCAGTAGGAGCTTGATCAGAAGTATCTTGATCATCATCATTAACTTCCTCTCTAGTCGGTGCAGGCACCTCAGGAACATTTTCTTGAGTTGCGCCATTTTCCGGTTCAAGAGGCAATACTTCATCAAGTTCTACTTTCCTCCCACTTACTTCTTTCGAGAGAAACTCCTTCTCTAGAAAGGATCCATTCTTGGCAACAAAGACCTTGCCTTCAGATTTGTGGTAGAAGGTATACCCAATAGTTTCTTTAGGGTATCCTATGAAGACGCATTTTTCCGACTTGGGTTCGAGCTTTTCAGGTTGAAGTTTCTTGACATAAGCATCGCATCCCCAAACTTTTAGAAATGACAACTTAGGTTTCTTCCCGAACCATAATTCATATGGTGTCGTCTCAACGGATTTCGACAGAGCCCTATTTAAAGTGAATGCGGCAGTCTCTAAAGCATAGCCCCAAAAAGATAGCGGTAAATCGGTAAGAGACATCATAGATCGCACCATATCTAATAGAGTGCGATTATGATGTTCGGACACACCATTACACTGAGGCGTTCCAGGCGGCGTGAGTTGTGAAACTATTCCACATTTTCTTAAGTGTGTGCCAAACTCGTGACTCAAGTATTCTCCTCCATGATCTGATCACAGGAACTTGATTTTCCTGTCACGTTGATTCTCAACCTCACTCTGAAATTCCTTGAACTTTTCAAAGGTCTCAGACTTGTGTTTCATTAAGTAGACATACCCATATCTACTCAAGTCATCAGTGAGGGTGAGAACATAATGATAGCCATCGCGAGCCTCAACACTCATTGGACCGCACACATCAGTATGTATGATTTTCAATAAGTTGGTTGCTCGCTCCATTGTTCCTGAGAACGGAGTCTTGGTCATTTTACCCATGAGGCATGGTTCGCACGTGTCAAATGATTCGTAATCAAGAGACTCTAAAAGTCCATCAGCATGGATCTTCTTCATGCATTTGACACCTATGTGACCAAGGAGGCAGTGCCACAAGTATGTGGGACTATCATTATCAATCTTACATCTTTTGGTACTCACACTATGAACATGTGTAGCATTACGCTCGAGATTCATTAAGAATAAACCATTCACCATCGGAGCATGACCATAAAACATATCTCTCATATAAATAGAACAACCATTATTCTCGGATTTAAATGAGTAGCCATCTCGAATTAAACAAGATCCTGATACAATGTTCATGCTCAAAGCTGGCACTAAATAACAATTATTAAGGTTTAAAACTAATCCCGAAGGTAAATGTAGAGGTAGCGTGCCGACGGCGATCACGTTGACCTTGGAACCATTCCCGACGCGCATCGTCACCTCGTCCTTCGCCAGTCTCCGCTTATTCCGCAGCTCCTGCTTTGAGTTACAAATGTGAGCAACTGCACCGGTATCAAATACCCAGGAGCTACTACGAGTACTGGTAAGGTACACATCAATTACATGTATATCACATATACCTTTCGTTTTGCCGGCCTTCTTGTCTGCCAAGTATTTGGGGCAGTTCCACTTCTAGTGACCACTTTCCTTGCAATAAAAGCACTCAGTCTCGGGCTTGGGTCCATTCTTTGGCTTCTTCCCGGCAGCTTGCTTGCCGGGCACGGCAACTCCCTTGCCGTCCTTCTTGAAGGCTTTCTTACCCTTGCCCTTCTTGAACTTAGTGGTTTTATTCACCATCAACACTTGATGTTCCTTTTTGACTTCTACCTCTGCTGATTTCAGCATTGCAAATACTTCAGGAATGGTCTTTTCCATCCCCTGCATATTGAAGTTCATCACAAAGCTCTTGTAGCTCGGTGGAAGCGACTGAAGGATTCTGTCAATGACCGCGTCATCCGGGAGATTAAATCCCAGCTGAGTCAAGCGGTTATGCAACCCAGACATAGTGAGTATGTGCTCACTGACAGAACTGTTTTCCTCCATCTTACAGCTGAAGAACTTGTCGGAGACTTGATATCTCTCGACCCGGGCATGAGCTTGGAAAACCATTTTCAGCTCTTCGAACATCTCATATGCTCTGTGTCTCTCAAAACGCTTTTGGAGCCCCGGCTCTAAGCTGTAAAGCATGCCGCACTGAACGAGGGAGTAGTCATCGGTACGTGCCTGCCAAGCGTTCATAACGTCTTGTTCTGCAGGGAGAACAGGTGCGTCACCCAGCGGTGCTTGTAGGACATAATCTTTCTTGGCAGCTATGAGGATGATCCTCAGGTTCCGGACCCAGTCCGTGTAGTTGCTGCCATCGTCTTTCAGCTTGGTTTTCTCTAGGAACGCGTTGAAGTTGAGGACTACGTTGGCCATTTGATCTACAAGACATATTGTAAAATTTTTAGACTAAGTTCATGATAATTAAGTTCATCTAATCAAATTATTCAATGAACTCCCACTTAGATAAACATCCCTCCTGTAATCTAAGTATAACATGGTCCGAGTTAACTAGGCCATGTCCGATCATCACGTGAGACGGACTAGTCAACATCGGTGAACATCTTCATGTTGATCGTATCTTCTATACGACTCATGCTTGACCTTTCGGTCTTCTGTGTTCCGAGGCCATGTCTGTACATGCTAGGCTCGTCAAGTCAACCTAAGTGTTTGCATGTGTAAATCTGTCTTACACCCGTTGTATGTGAACGTTGGAATCTAACACCCGATCATCACGTGGTGCTTCGAAACAACGAACTGTCGCAACGGTGCACAGTTAGGGGGAACACTTTCTTGAAATTATTATGAGGGATCATCTTATTTACTACCGTCGTTCTAAGCAAACAAGATGCAAAAACATGATAAACATCACATGCAATCAAATAATAATAGTGACACGATATGGCCAATATCACATAGCTCCTATGATCTCCATCTTGGGGCTCCATGATCATCTTGTCACCGGCATGACACCATGATCTCCATCATCATGATCTCCATCATCGTGTCTCCATGAAGTTGCTCGCCAACTATTACTTCTACTACTATGGCTGACGCATTTAGCAATAAAGTAAAGTAATTTACATGGCGTTTCTCAATGACACGCAGGTCATACAAAAAAATAAAGACAACTCCTATGGCTCCTGCCGGTTGTCATACTCATCGACAGCAAGTCGTGATTCCTATTACAATAGCATGAACATCTCATACATCACATATATATCATTCATCATTCATCACAACTTTGGCCATATCATATCACAAAGCACTTGCTGCAAAAACAAGTTAGACGTCCTCTAATTGTTGTTGCAAGTTTTACGTGGCTTAAATAGGGTTCTAGCAAGAACGTTTTATTACCTACGTGAAAGCCACAACGTGATTTGTCAACTTCTATTTACCCTTCATAAGGACCCTTTTCATCGAATCCGCTCCAACTAAAGTGGGAGAGACAGACACCCGCCAGCCACCTTATGCAACTTGTGCATGTTAGTCGGTGGAACCGGTCTCACGTAAGCGTACGTGTAAGGTTGGTCCGGGCCGCTTCATCCCACAATACAGTTGAAGCAAGATAAGACTAGTAGCGGCAAGAAAGTTGACAACATCTACGCCCACAACAAATTGTGTTCTACTCGTGCAAGAGAACTACGCATAGACCTAGCTCATGATGCCACTGTTGGGGAACGTTGCAGAAAACAAAAAAATTTCCTACGGTTTCACCAAGATCCATCTATTAGTTCATATAGCAACGAGTGATCGGATTGCATCTACATACCTTTGTAGATCACGCGCGGAAGCATTCAAAGCACGGGGATGAGGAAGGCGTACTCGACGTGATCCAAATCACCGGAGTTCCTAGCGCCGAACGGACGGCACCTCCGCGCTCAACACACGTACGGTCAGCGTAACGTCTCCTCCTTATTGATCCAGCAAGGGGGGAGGAGAGGTTGAGGAAGATGGCTCCAACAGCAGCACGACGGCGTGGTGGTGATGGAGCTGCAGTACTCCGGCAGGGCTTCGCCAAGCTCTATGGAGGAGGAGGGTGTGTTGGAGAGGGAGAGGGAGGCATGAAAGGCGTGGGGTAAGAAGTCCTCCATCTCCCCACTATATATAGGGGGGCCTAGGGGGGGCACCAGCCCTAGGAGATCCAATCTCCTAGGGGGGCGGCGGCCAAGGGAGGAATCCCTCCTCCCCAAGGCACCTAGGAGGTGCCTTCCCCCTTTGGGACTCTTCCCTTCTTGAACCCTAGGCGCATGGGCCTCTTGGGGTTGGTGCCCTTGGCCCATGTATGCCAAGGCGCACCCCCTACAGCCCATGTGGCCCCCCGGGGCAGGTGGCCCCACCCGGTGGACCCCCGGGACCCTTCCGGTGGTCCCGGTACAATACCGGTGACCCCGAAACTTGTCCCGATGCCCGAAATAGCACTTCCTATATATAATTCTTTACCTCCGGACCATTCCGGAACTCCTCGTGATGTCCGGGATCTCATCCGGGACTCCGAACAACATTCGGGTTACTGCATATACATATCCCTACAACCCTAGCGTCACCGAACCTTAAGTGTGTAGACCCTACGGGTTCGGGAGACATGTAGACATGACCGAGATCGCTCTCCGGTCAATAACCAACAGCGGGATCTGGATACCCATGTTGGCTCTCACATGATCCTCGATGATCTCATCGGATGAACCACGATGTCGAGGATTCAAGCAACCCCGTATACAATTCCCTTCGTCAATCGGTATGTTACCTGCCCGAGATTCGATCGTCGGTATCCCAATACCTCGTTCAATCTCGTTACCGGCAAGTCACTTTACTCGTACCGTAATGCATGATCCCGTGACCAGACACTTGGTCACTTTGAGCTCATTATGATGATGCATTACCGAGTGGGCCCAGTGATACCTCTCCGTCATACGGAGTGACAAATCCCAGTCTTGATCCATGTCAACCCAACAGACACTTTCGGAGATACCCGTAGTATACCTTCATAGTCACCCAGTTACGTTGTGACGTTTGGTATACCCAAAGCACTCCTACGGTATCCGGGAGTTACACGATCTCATGGTCTAAGGAAAGGATACTTGACATTGGAAAACTCTAGCAAACGAACTATACGATCTTGTGCTATGTTTAGGATTGGGTCTTGTCCATCACATCATTCTCCTAATGATGTGATCTCGTTATCAATGACATCCAATGTCCATAGTCAGGAAACCATGACTATCTGTTGATCAACGAGCTAGTCAACTAGAGGCTTACTAGGGACATGTTGGTGTCTATTATTCACACATGTATTACGATTTCCAGATAACACAATTATAGCATGACTAAAAGACAATTATCATGAACAAGGAAATATAATAATAATCCTTTTATTATTGCCTCTAGGGCATATTTCCAATAGGGCCAGCGACGCAGGGGTAAACCGCCAAATCGCAATGGAGTACCCAACCCTAACCCGGACCACCTAAATTATCTACTGAGCCAGCCCTGTCCAAGACATGGAACGAAGGAGGTGCCGGCAAACCACCTTTGGAAGGATTGCTTCATTATGCAGGAGTTCAAGAATTCTAATGCTTTCCGGTATGATCACGGCTCCGGCGGTGGCTCAGGATCCGGGCCGGGTTACGGTGGAGGAAATTCCGGTTCAAGATTTAATGGTAATCCGGACGGACATAATAATCAAAATAATCAGAATAACCAGGGTGGTTACAACCAACAACAGCAACAGTCAGGTTACCAGAGCAACCCGAAGCAGTTGAATAGTGGGAAGTACCATGTCTTCACCACTAGCTTGGACAAGCGAGACCGGAAGGTTCAGAGGCGGGCAGTCAACTCTGTTGAACCGGCCGTGCCCCGTTATCTACGCTGGTCTGAACAGCCAATCATATGGAGTAGAGAGGATCACCCTCCCTAGGTTGATAATCCGGGTCAGTTGGCTCTGGTGGTGGCGCCTCAGGTGGGAGGTTACAAGTTCACCAAGGTGCTCATGGATGGAGGGAGCAGCATTAATATCTTGTACTATGAGACCTTCCGTGGTATGGGACTAACAGATAAAAATCTCAAACCGTCTAATACGGTGTTCCACGGTGTGGTACCTGGCAAGTCAGCATATCCTGTTTGTAAGATAGCTCTGGAAGTGGCCTTTGGAGATGATCATGATTCCAGGTCGGAGACATTGACGTTTGAAGTGGTGAAAATCCAAAGTCCATATCACGCCCTGTTTGGGCGACCGGCCTACGCCAAGTTTATGGCACGGCCCTGTTATGTGTATTTGCAGCTCAAGATGCCGGGTCACAAGGGGACAATAACGGTTCACGGAAGCCGTAAAATCGCTTTGGAGTGCGAGGAAGGAGATGCGGCCTACGCAGAGTCGGTTTGTGCCACCGAGGAGCTGAAGTATTATAAGGACAATGTTGATCCGGCGGACATGACTCCATTAAAGAAGCCAACTACGGAGCATGATCCGACCCTGAAGTTCAAATCGGCAGTAGAAACTAAGCTTGTTGACTTCGTGCCTGGCGATTCGTCCAAGCAGTTCAGCATCAGTGCCAACTTGGATCCGAAATAGGAAAGCGCACTCATCGAGTTCATCCGTGAGAATCGGGAAATTTTTGCCTGGAAGCCCTCTGACATGCCAGGTGTACCGAGACAACTCGCTGAGCACACCCTTAATGTGGATCCTAAATATAAACCGGTGAAACAGTTCCTCCGCCGGTTTAATGAAGAAAGACGCAAGGCGATTGGAGAAGAGGTAGCCAGGCTCTTAGCAGCTGGTTTTATTGTTGAAGTTTTTCACCCTGAGTGGCTTGCCAATCCGGTGCTAGTCCTTAAGAAAAACGGCACCTGGCGCATGTGTGTGGATTACACAGATCTTAATAAGGCTTGTCCAGCAGATCCTTTTGCCCTCCCCCGTATTGATCAAATTATTGATGCTACAACTGGCTGTGAGCGTTTAAGTTTTTTGGATGCATATTCTGGCTATCATCAGATCAAAATGGCAGTTAAGGACCAGGAGAAGACGGCATTCATAACTCCCTTTGGAGCCTTCTGCTATGTGTCTATGCCCTTTGGGCTCAAGAGTGCCCAGGCAACTTATCAACGATGTGTACAAAATTGTCTTCACAAGCAGATTGGCCGTAATGTATATGCTTACGTGGATGATATCGTGGTTAAGTCCAGGGAGAAGGAGACTCTGGTTGACAATTTGAAGGAAACCTTTGATAACCTGAGGACGTACAAGATGATGCTTAATCTGGACAAGTGTGTCTTTGGTGTAACGGCGGGCAAGTTATTGGGTTTTCTGCTGTCCAACAGGGGAATTGAGGCTAATTCGGAGAAGATCATAGCCATCACCTCCCTGGCTAAACCGAAGTGTATCAATGATGTTTAACGCTTGGCAGGCCGGATTGTCGCGTTAAGCTGGTTTATCAGCCGCCTTGGTGAGAAGGCAATCCCTTTGTATCAGATGTTGAAGAAGACGAATCAGTTCGTCTGGAGTTCCGCTGCTGATGAAGCATTTGAGGACTTAAAGTGGCAATGGCCAATCCGCCTGTGCTCGCCGCTCCCATTGACAAGGAGCCGTTACTGCTATATGTTGCTGCTAATGCTCGTGCGGTCAGTGTGGCTATTGTGGTGGAGCGAAAGGAGGCAGGTAAGGAGCATCTGGTTCAACGCCCGGTCTATTATATCAGCGAGGTACTCATTGAGTCCAAGCAAAGGTATCCGCATTGGCAGAAGTTGGTGTACGGAGTTTTTATGGCAAGCCGGAAGCTTAAGCAATACTTCCAAGGGCACCCAATTACGATGGTCAGTTCTACTCCTTTGGGGGGTATCATCCAGAACCGGGAAGCGACTGGCCGGATTGCCAAGTGGGCTATAGAGCTTGGGCCGCACGGATTGAAGTATGTGCCTCGGACAACGGTTAAGTCTCAAGCACTTGTTGATTTCATCAATGATTGGACGGAAATGCAAGCACCTGAAGAAAAGCCGGATCACACATATTGGACCATCCATTTTGACGGATCCAGACAATTGGAAGGCTCGGGGGCTGGAGTCGTATTAACTTCCCCACGAGGTGATAAGTTTTGTTATGTTCTCTGCTTAATGTTCCCTTCTACTAACAATGCAGCTGAGTATGAAGCCTTGCTCCATGGTCTCCGGATGGCTAAGGAGATGAACCTAAGTCGAGTTAAGTGCTTCGGTGACTCGGACCTCGTGGCTCAACAAGTATCTGGCACTTGGGACTCCAAGGATCCACTCATGGCAGCATATCGTCATGAGGTGGATATTGTTGCAGGTCACTTTAAAGGCTATCAGGTGGACCACGTGGACCGACGGAAGAATGAAGCGGCGGATGCTTTAAGCCGGCTGGCCTCTCAGCGCAAACCGGTCCCGCCCAATGTTTTTCTGGATGTACTGCACAACCCGTCGGTCAAGCTCCCTAGTGAAGCAGATTTGGCTATTCCTGATCCGGAGGCTCAATTGGTGGCAGCTCTTCATGTCATTCCGGGTTGGACGCTTCCTTACCTGGCGTACATGAACCGGGGCGAACCAGAGGACGAGATTCTGGCCCGACAGATAATCCGGCGCTCCAAGTCCATGACTATTGTCAATGGCGAGTTGCATCATTGCAGTGTATCAGGGGCGTTTCAACGTTGTGTGTCTCCTGAAGAAGGCTGTGAAATTTTGCATGAGATCCACGAAGGAGATTGTGGTCACCATGCTGGTTCAAAATCTTTGGTAGCTAAAGCGTTTCGCCATGCCTTCTGTTGGTTAACTGTTCATGCTGATGCGGAGGATCTGGTCAGACGATGTGACGGTTGCCAAAAAGTTTTCAAGACGTGCTCATGTGCCGGCTCAAGAATTGAGAATGATTCTAATTACTTGGCCATTTGTGACTTGGGGGCTGGATATGGTTGGGCCTTTCAAAAGGTCCAAAGATAAGAAGACCCACCTCCTGGTGGCGGTTGACAAGTTTACAAAGTGGGTGGAGGCAGAACCTGTTAGCAAGTGTGATCCGGCCATGGCGGTTTAGTTCATCAAAAAAGTGATTTTTCGGTTTGGCTTTCCACACAGTATCATCACAGATAATGGTACCAATTTGTCCAAGGGTGCCATGAAGGAGTTTTGCGAACGGGAGCACATCCGGCTTGACGTTTCATCAGTGGCACACCCACAATCCAATGGTCAAGCAGAAAGGGCTAATCAAGGGATCTTGAAAGGCATCAAGCTCCGGCTTATGGTTTCTTTGCAGAGAACACCGGGTTGTTGGGTAGAAGAGTTACCATCTGTGTTATGGAGCATCAATACTACACCCAACAGATCAACAGGATACACACCGTTCTTCATGGTTTACGGAGGGGAGGCGGTTCTCCCCAGTGATATCCGTCATGACTCACCTCGTGTGGCGGCTTATGTTGAAGCGGACAATGAGACAGCACGGCAAGACACTTTGGACCTGTTGGATGAAGAACGTGACATAGCAGCCGCCCGCTCGGCGATTTACCAACAGGATCTTCATCGTTATCACAGTTGCTGAGTCAGAACCAGAACCTTTCAGGAAGGAGATTTGGTGCTTTGGCTCATCCAAAATCACACTGATATGCATAAGCTATCCCCACCTTGGGAGGGGCCTTTCATGGTCAGCAAGAATCTGCACAACGGGTCATACTATCTGATCAATATTCGAGAGCATAAAGATTCATGTACATCAGAGGAGGAGACCAACAGGCCATGGAACATAGCTCATCTTCGGCCTTACTATACATGAGCCATTGGCTCTACTTATGTACATACTACGACGATGTATATATTATGATTAAATATAATAAACCGGAACCTCAGCTAAAGCGGGGTATCTGTTCTTTTACATCATGTGTGGTTACATGGAGTTGTTCTAAAGCGGCCTCTGGTTTACCCCTTGAGTTAGCTTTTCAAAGCATCATGTTATATCACTTGGGGGCTTGGTCGTGTCCGAACCAATGCAACACCTCTTGATAGGCGAAAGCCACCAGATCACTTGGGGACTTGGTCACGTCTGAACCAGTCACGCCTCTTGATCGGCCTAAGGCCACAGAATTACTTGGGGGCTTGGTCGAACCTGAACCATTGCCACGCCTCTTGATCGGCATAAATGCCACGGTTTCATTTGGGGACCTGGCTGACTCGAACCATAGCTACACCTATCGGGAGCTTGGTCATGTCCGACCATGGTAACGCCATCTGATCAGCTCAAATAAGCCTCTTTTTGCAAACGGTTTTATCATTGCCTTTGCTTCACAATTTTCTTTAATAGATATTTCTTTATTTTTTGTTGCATTTTTAAACCAACAAAATCTTAAACCGGTTCATACTGTCAATTGACGGAACACGGTCCATTTTTAATCCGGAGACTATTTGTCCAGTTTGATTTTTTTGTCAACATTCTATTACGAAGTAACACGGTGTTTTATAACCCGGCACAGTTTACATGGTAAACCGGCATTATATATATACAGGAGCTGCTATCTCCTCCAACAGTGTGGGTTTATGAAACCCCTGCTTCAAGATTGGCTAATCCAACTCCATGCCCAACGATGGCAGGTATTATGTATCTCAAAGATTTGATCATATGCTTAAATTTCAGATATTTTGATTTTATATATGCAGACATCATACTCCGCCTGACGGTATAACCGCGGTGGCACTTTAAGATTTTTATGTTGCAGAAAATACTTTGGAAAGTTCATCACCGAAAGAAAGCACAAGTTGCAGTGGTTATGCACGAAGGCATATTAAGATCAAGAGTATCAGCTAGCCTATTACAAGGCAACACGGTGCCCAAAGCAAGATCATTGTTTTTCAAAGGAGAAGCAGTTTAAACCGGCTGCCGGTTCAAGCTTGGTCACCAGGCTGGCCTGATGGTTGTGGGTCATCCCGCGCCGCTTCAACTTCAGTTTCTCTACCCAACGGCTGGAAATCAACAGTTGTCTAGTCGATTCCCATTAATGATTGAAAGACAGCTTCATCATGGATCAGCAACGACGGTTCAATATCGGGAGCGTAAGTATGCTTACAAATTGGAGGGATAAGATTTTCTGCTTCATGAATTGGTGCAGCTACTCGCTTGTTTTGATTGTCATATTGGGCTTGATAATGAGACAAGTCTGCTTCTTCAGCCAATTGACAAGCTAGCGGACGCACCTCCCGGTTTCTTGCTCGCAGATCCGCTTCACTAAACTCTGACCCGTCTTCCTTCAAGATGGGATAGCCCTGAGCCGTTTCAATAGGATCAAAATCTGGCACCCAAGCTTTTGCCCGGATTAAGGCATTGATCGCACCGGTTCGAGCAGCAAATTTCTTCAGCTCTTCAACCCGGGCAGGAAGCACCGACAGTTTCGTCAGAGTGTCCTGAATCAAAGCGGGCGCCGGTTTGTTGTGGGATGCAGTACAGATGATCCACTGTGCACCAGTGTACAGTTGTTCGATCAACGTATAGGCGGCTTTCAATTTCTTTCGTACATCTGACCCCAAATGACCAATGCGTGTCCCTGAAATATCACAAAGGGTTAACAAACCGGTAGCTCTGTAAGATGGCAGAATCAATTCAGAAATCAAACCGGCTTACCAAAGATAGCAGCGGTCATGGCATGCACGTGCCGCTTTATGCTGGTCAGTTCATCCACCACCGGTTTTAGTGCAGCCTCGGCGTCTTCTGTTCGTTTGGTTAAAGCGGATTTTTCAGTAGCCCAATCCGCCCGCTCCTTGAAATCCTTCTTAAGTTGTTCCATGACGCTTAAGGCGCCGGTCAACTCCTCTTTTGCTTTTGAGGTTTCAGTCTGTTGGGACTTCAGATTTTCTTGGAGATCGGCGATTTGGGTCTCTTTTGTCTTCAGCTCAGCCTGCATACAGACAGTTATATGATTCAGAAAGCAGTGCAAGAAGTGAAGCACCAACCATATAACAAGTTATGCACTTGGCGCTTGGGGGCTAATGCCTATTTGATCTTCATATTTCACTTGATTATAAAGTCCCAAGCTCAATACAAGTATTCAACTTGGCACTTGGGGGCTAATGGCTATTTGTTCAAATAAGTTCTGATGCGGCGATATTAATTACTTAAGTCCCGGTTTAACTACACTAAGTTGAACCGGCCCTTGGGGGCTACATCAGCGAATTTCGAGGCTTTAAGATTTATATTACTAAGTCCCAATTTGAAAGAAGGTTACAAACCGGTCCTTGGGGGCTAGGCGAGTCAGCAAGAATTGAAGCATACAAGCAGGAAAGAGCATATGGAAGTTACCTCATATTTATCTTTCATCATGTTAACCAGACCAGCTTCATAGTCACGACTGGTATACAGCCGGTTCAGATAGCCGGAATGGATGTCTTGGGCGTTCAGAGCAGCATAAGTCGTCAGATCAACATTCCACTTGCCCTTGCCAAAAGCAGCAAATTCTTCCTTGGCAATATGTTTAGACAAAGCGACAGGATTGCTTGGCTCTGTATGGCCAATGCTAGTAATAACAACTTCATCATCCTTGGCGTCGCCGGTTTGCATTGGGGTCGTCAGTTTATCAGTAGACTTGGATGGACTGGTGGATTTCTCAATCCTGATGGGGCTTCTGGGCTGGTCAACAGGACCGGAGGTATCAACATGTCTCTCTTCGGTAATAAAATCATCATCTTGTGGTGGTGGGTCGTTTGGCACATCCTCACGGATGGCCGCTTCAGGGTTGAGTACTCTGTCCGGTTCAGGAATATCTTCTTCAGTCGCTTTATCTAGGCAAGCCTTCTTGCTTGGCTTAGGCTTGGCCCTGAAAGGAGTAACAAAGGTCAGTACAGTATATGCTACAAAGTAATACACCAGAAGCATTATGATAAGTATGGCTTACCCAAGCACCATTTTGAGCGGCGGCAGCTGGGTAGCTGATGACTCGCCAGATGATGAATGGGAAGTGACCTGATAATCGGAGTCAGACGGATTAAGAGGTTGACGAAAACAGCCCATTTTAGGACAAGTACTGACAGGCAAATTAGAGACCTCTGAATGGCGTTTCCGAACCGGACTATTCGGTAAATCGGCGGAGGTAACTACCTGGCCACTATGCCGGGTCGTGCGGCGAGCTTCGTGCTGTTGGGTCTTCATAAGAAATTTGGGATCCAAGTAAGCAAGAGGATGAGAAAATTTAACCTTCCGGTTTGCCTGACGGATTTTTAGTGAAGGCAAAGGATCTGAATCGGAGGAAAGAATAATTACCTCTGCAACATCAGCATGACTGGCTTCGGCATCATCCGGACAAATATCATCATTAATAAGGCGCGTGAAAAATAAGCCAAGTGAATCAAGTTCTACCTCATGGTCCGGGTTACCCACATCGTCATCAGCGACCGGATCAGAGGATGCAGTGGTTCTTTTCCTGTGGGTAGTCTTCTTCACAGCTTTAGTTTTTTGCCGGATTGATCTTTCCGGTTTGTCTGGTTTTTTCTGGTTTCTCCTGCGGTAGTTTCTTGCTCCAAAATGGATCATTGCCCTGTTTAAACATGCATTGATATTAAGCAATGACCAGATATATCAATAACAGGTTCAGAAAAAAGAACAATCAAACTCTTACAGCTGGCGGTTTGTTGGTGGCACAGAAGGGAAGGAGGCCAGTTCGAGCACAGACGTGTTCCGGTTCATTCAGCATTTTATTCACAGCCTCTGTGATTTCTTCGTCAATAAGCTGGATGTTAGCATGTCGCAGTGGGTCATCAACACTGCCAGTATACTCGCACATCAAACCGGAGCGCTGACTCAGGGGTAGTATGCTCCATGATATCCAACAGCGAGCGAGATCAACTCCTGTTAAACCATTGGCCATGAAGGCTCTGAGCTTGGACAGTTGAGGAGCGTATTTGCTTCTCTCCTTGGCAGTCAACCTTTGCGGAAAAGGGTGTGTATTGCTAAGCCGCTCCGGATGAAAGCCAGGCAAATGATTTTCACGAGTAGGGGAGGTGTCTTTGCAATAGAACCATGTTTGATTCCATTCTTTGGGGTGGCTATGTAGCTTGGCGTGAGGGTATGTGACTTCTTTCCTTTTCTGAATCGCCACACCTCCCAATTCCGTATTGGAACCGTCAGAAAACTCAGTACGGCGGTTTAGATGGAAACAGTCTCTGAACAACTCCACTGTGGGTTCCTCTTGAAAGAACACCTCACAGAGTACTTGGAAGTGACACATATTTGTAACAGAGTTGGGGCCAGTGTCTTGTGGATGGAGTTGAAAATCGGCTAAAACGTCCCGGTAAAATTTAGAACCGGGCGGCTTAAAACCCCGGGCTAAGTGATCTACGAAAACGACGACCTCTCCCTCTTGCGGTGTGGGAGGACATTCTTTGCCAGGGGCTCTCCAATGGATGGTGTTTTTGCTGCCTAAAGCGCCGATCAGGACTAAATTGTTCAGTTGAGTCTCTGTGACGCGAGAAGGAACCCAGTTGCACTCATATACTTGCTTGGCCATGATGAAATCTACAAGATAGGTAATTCCGGTTCAAGAATGCATTGATTAAAGTGCGCTGGTATGTACAATGTTAAACCGGAGACAGCTCTAAACCGGAGTTTTATGAAGCAACAGCATCTGGCGGTTCAACAAGGGGACTAATGGTATATACCGGTTTGGCAATTTTTCTACAAAGTTGAACCGCCGGATATAAGCATTGAAACAGTTGAGATTGCGGATAGATAAGTGTACAGAAACAGATTTCACAAGATTTCTCTACAGCGACGGATCTGAAGCAAGTTCAGAAAAGAAGGAAAATATTCAAGGTTCACAAAAGAACAGTACCGAATCAATGGACAGAGATACAGGTAGATCTATGGTTTTGAGGCATATAAGTAAAGGCGGATGCTAAGAACTACCGCTACACAGAGCAAAGGTTCACATGTTCATCTAGGATCTATCATATGAGTACGAAGCGGACGATGAACACTGAAGAACTTGGAAACCCTAGAACGGATCTACAAAGGAAAAGGTGAAGAACTCACTGGAGCCAAGGAAGAAACAGAAGGTCGCCGCGATGCTCTGGTACAATCAGGGTGATGCAGCGGCCAAGGTTGGAGCAGAAGTCGTCGACGGCGGCGGAGCTCCGAAGCTGGACGACGCGGGGAAGACGAAGCAGAAGGGCACGAAGGGGAAAAAGAAATGACCCTTCGGTCTTATTTATAAGGCAAGGGGCATGTGTCAGGCGTGAAAATCAAGGAACCGTGGGTCTGGAAACTGAGTTGTCGCCTCGATTGTCGCAGACCTATTAAACAAAAAAGGTATCATGGATAAGTTTCTTTATGACAGGTGATGTCACGCCGGTTTACAATGACCAGAGAAGATGACATCACGGCGATTCAACAAACTACAAGAAGGTGTTGAAGATGAAGATTTTTGATAAGGATTGACATGAACCTGTTCAAATCAATCTGGAGCCTAATGTTGAGGATATCACTACTGGGCGTAAACCGGCCTATCTGGGTCGGGTTAACTTCTTCAGTAGTTAACTATGTTGAAACCCAAGAAGGCAGATGAGGGCTCAAGGCCCATAGTTGATTCAAGGCCTGCAGCCGTAAACCGGCATTGGTATGTAACTTGTACTGTAAGTTGGGAATAAGTAGAGACCAAACCGGACACATCTATGAGCCGGTATTGGGAATCCGTGAACCGACGGGCGTCACCCGTGTATATAAGGGGACGACCCGGCGGCGGTTCAAGGAGGACAGACAACAACTCGAGACATATGTGAAGCTTGTTTGCTCCCTAGTCATCGAAACCCCATCAATTCCATCACAACTAGACGTAGGCTTTTACCTTCATCGAAGGGGCCGAACTAGTATAAACTCTCTTGCGTCCCTGTGTCCGCTTTAACCCCTTCAAGCTAACCCGTCGCGATGGCTCCACGACTAAGTCCTTTCTCTAGGACATCTGCCGCGACAAAACCACGACAAACCCCTTCCACTCCCACCGCCACCCGAGCTCACCTCCGGCGGTTTGCGACTTTCTCCGCCATGACAGCCAGCGGATCGGACTCCGACCGATCCGGATCCGTCGACTGGGGTGTCGTCTCGTGTGGGTTGGAGGAGGCAATGATAGTCTGCATTGCACTCCGCCGCTCCTGGGAGGACATTGCCCGGCCGACGGACGGATCCGTCCGCCGCGACGCCATAGCGTCGGCTCACCGGGCGCTCGGGGTCCTCTGGTACTGGATCCTCGCGGTCCCGGCCGGAACACCTCTCCTTCCCCATCACCGATCGGGCAGAGTATGAGTCCCTCCGGGAACGGGCGGCCCGCCATGGGAAGAAGAGGATAAGTGCCGCCGAGGCCTGTCTCGTGGCGGAGGCGGCCGAAGCGACGACGCGGGCGGCCGCAGAGGAGGAAACCATCCGCGCCCGTGAAGAAGAGGAACACGCGCGCCCTCGCCCGTGAGCAGAATTGGGGCGATCCATGCCATGGTCGGACTGCCACCGAAGAAGGAGAAGGAGGACAACGACGGCGAGGACAGCTCTGGCAACGAGCAGATCCAACTCGATCCATATTGCGTCTTCAACAGGTACTTCCGGGAGAAGGACGACAAGGGCGCCGGAAAGGGCAAGGTCAGCCGTGGATGAACTGCACTATAGTCAAACATGTCAATTTTGATAGTCCGATGGCATGTTTAGTGTAGTGTGATGGAGTAACCGGACGATACATGTTCGTCGACGTGATTGCATGAGTTTGTATGGATTTAAGATATGATAATAAAGATGTTCGGACGTGGATTGCATTTTTTGAGAAGTGCTCGGTCAGTGTCAGCGGACACGCCCTGACATGTTCGCGGTCGTTGGAGAAACCGGATTTGCCAAGTCCGGCCATAGATGCTCGTAACTAGCTTTTAATCACGGCTGCTCATCATCAATCAGTCAAGCAGATACGTGCATCGTGCATCTGTACAACGAGCAAAGCACAAAAGCAGGCCACAGGTGGGTGAGCAAACAATTTACCAACTCCGTGCGCGTGCGGTAACTCTGACGCGCCACTCCACCTGGTTCTCCATCACCGAGAAGCGAGAAGCAGCTCTGCTTTTACCTTTGGGTAAAACCCAAGTCTGCGAAAGCGGGTCAAGCAGCGCCGTTGGTCCAGCTGGCCGACCATTACCGCCTAACCGAAAGCGAGCACGAATCGTATCTCGTGCTAAACACTGCAAGCCTGCAGCTAATCTTTCTTTCTGTAAGACTGCCCACAATGAGAGTAACATAAGTAGTAACATCACACATATCTAGGTTAAATAGATGATGTGGCATGCAATAAATGAAGAAAGAGATGAATGTGATAACATATCTAGTTACTACTAGTACTAGTAACATCACACATATCAATGCAAGATGTGTCTATAGCCTAAGGGCCTATTTAGTTTCAATAAGTCACTAAGTCAGGTGACTTAAAATTAGTGACTTATAAATCACGCTTATTTGGTTGTCACCTGACTTATAAGTCACCTGACACACCTTTTCACACCAATCAACATCATGCAGGTGGTGGGACCCACGCAAAAAGGGGTGACTTATAAGTTTTAAGTTGGGGTGGAGCAACTTATGACTTATAAGTTGGGGTGACTTATTTGAAACCAAACAGGCCCTAATAAATAAAATGTTGCATGTTACCACACATATGTTACTCTCCGCTGTAGAGGTAGTAACATAGACTAGTAACATGAGTATGTTACTACTCTATGTTACTCATTGTGGCAAGTCTAATCAAAGCATCGATCCGCGGAATGTGCCACCTTCACTTGGCGCGCCAATCTTAATAACTTCATAAAATAATACTATAAGCTAATCTGAATGTATTGGCAGCTGAGGCCCGTGACTTGCAGAGCTGGACCGAGGTCGGCTTTACGTCGCGGTCCTCCTAGATCGCGGAGGACCCCCGCGCCGCGCATGCTTATCCCAGAATCATTTAGCCGTGGAGCACGCATCCGATTCCTTAATCAACATACTACGTACTACTAACTATCGTGTTTTGCTTAGTAAAATAAACTAATCCGGACGACGAATTTGTGTGATCGTGACGTGCTTACGTTCTCCGACAATCAGCTTGCGCGATCCACTATCCAAAACGCCCCGCACATGCGCGGCCTCCCGGCCGGAGACGCCGGGCCGGAACTGCCGGAGATGCACGACGGCCGCCTACCTGCCGTCCAGTCCAGCGGTCGCTGTTGGTTTCCTCCGCCGCCCACCCCCCTCGTTTTCACCGCCTCCGCCGCACGCGGCCTCCTCCCGGACGAAACCGCCCGCCGAGGCAGCGGCCGCCCGCCATTCCGGCAGCTGATTCCTGCGCCGTGGATCCCACCGACCTCCTCTGCTTCGATCGATCGTGCGTGCGCCTCGGTTTTGCACCGGCCGACCCAAACTCCCAGCCGGAGCCGGTGGCGTCACATGCCGCGCGGCGCGCACGCACATGCCGCGCCTCCTCTGGCAGCCGGCTCACGTGACCGCCTCGGCGGGTCGACACGCGCCCGCCCTCGTTCCCAGAGCGCGGCACATGCAGCGGGGCGAGCTGCCCCATGTGTCCGTACGGGAGCCCCGAGGCAGGCCAACCCGCCAGCGGCGCAGCGTGCGCGCACCGCACCGCACGTCGCTGTACGTACGCACACTTCCACACTGTTCAATCCAGCAGCGTGGTGGCGGTGGCACAGTGTGGAGTGGGACGGGAGGTGTTCGAACGAAAAGTCGTTGCCCGTGCCAGCCAGTGGCCGAGCGCGATCTGTTTGTCCCAGCGTATGTAGGGTAGTAAGTACTCCTACGTGGGTGAGAGCGATTGGCTTGCTTGCTGAATTATTATTTTTTTGAAAGATCCGGGGTTTCCGGCTTCATTGATTTAGAAGAAAGCAGCGGGAGAACAGGGGGTGATCAAGCGATCATGGATGCAGTTTGAGAAATGAAAATGAAAACTACAGGATGACCGGCTTAGCCCTCGGCCTAATCTCTCGCTACATATTCGACCTGCGCTGAAAATGGCGAGGACGAGGTGGTCGGCGATCGGGCCCGGAGTGGTATAATGGCGCGGGAGCGGTGGTTCATTCGGTCGCCCGTCCGTCCGCCGCGAGTTGATCACGCAGACAGACGGCACAAGTACGTAGGCCATTGCAGCCAGGTTGGCTCACGATGGGCTACAGAATTCCGGTGCGGGGCTCACGCGCGCTATACTTAATGTTGGCTCACGATGAACTACTCAAGATGGAATTACTTTCCGTTCCGCCCTCGATGATGAACTACCGCTGCTGCCTCCGGTTTGGGCAATTAACCTGCCAATGGCGGTACGTGCACGCGCGAGAGCTTATCTTGGCAACTTCTCACGCCAGCAACCAAAGCCCGGAGGCAGCATGCGTGTTCACACGACCACACACACGCCTGTTTACGTCGCTAGAAAGGAAGCGCATTCCAGGTCTATTATGGCATTACTACCAAACAACAATGAAAAAATGAGCCTTCAAATAATAATAAGAAAGCACCGCACGAGCAGGCCACATGTTTATGTTTCTCAGTTTTCGCACCCACTTGGCTGGGAGATTCATAACCCTGCAGCAGTACTGCTGCCAACAACTCTGCCTTGAAAAGGAGCCGCGCAGGGCCGGCGAAAGCTTTGCAGGAAATCAGCATGTGTGGAAAGGACAATGCATAATTTCTAGTAGTACAGAAAAAAGTCTTCCAGATCTCCCCTAACCACTCTTGTACAATAAATGTGGCAACGCCCGTCACGGCTAAGAAAATCACGATTAGGGTAAAAAGTCGCTCGATTAATCGACCTGGCATTCTGGCCTCGACGTTCCGTCTCTGTCCCTTTGAATTACAGTGGCCTATGCCACGTTTAATTACAAAAGAACTGGGTAATACAATAATTTTAAAAAATTCTGACGGTGGCCGAACGTGCGAGCAGATTTTTTACTGATCGGGTGAATCTTCTTGGCCGTGACAGCTTATATAGAGAAGCGAGAAAAAAAAGGGTCGAGCAGGTTCCAGGTGATGGTTAGCTTGGATGGCAAGCTAAGACGGAGGCGGTGGCACGGACCCGTCGGCGACACGTCTGAAGAGATGGGCGCGTGACGGGGCCACGGTTGGGTGGAGGTGGACCAGGCGCGGCACGTATGGGCGCCAGCCGTGGCACGGGATTGGTGTGAATGAGCTCCGCGTGCGGGTCGTCCTTTCTGGACGCGCTTGTTGACCCGGGTCGGTGCCAACGCCGCGCGGCTTTCCTTTTCATTCACTGTTCCGCGAAACCCTTTCCCTCCCGTAGAGAGAGCAACGCCGATGATACCCTGCGTGCGGTGATGCTTCTAGTCCCAAAAAAATACTAGGATCTGAAATGTAAATGCAGAAATAACGTGGATGTGTGTGTAGCTTGCCATGCTTGTGAAGCAACTCCACATAGCTGATGAATGGAATGGGAATGGGGACGAGTCAGCATTTCGGCGAAGGTTCGGTCGGGCGCTCAATGTTTTCGGTGTATTTCTTGGACGGCGACGTCTCGGGAAAAAGCAGTCAAGCACGTAAGAGTAACTCATAATCCTCTGTCACGATTAGACTAATGCTAATACCAACACCGGAGGCGAGCAGAGTAGAGTGGTCTGGTCTCTGGAGCAGCAAAGCAAAGTTGCACCCAGACGCAAGAAAGAATCTGAAAAGGTGCGCGCGCGCGTACGTACGTGGTGACCGGTGGCAGCCACGCACGGGCCACTCGCCCGTGCCTGCCTCTCCCCACGCCCGTGTCAGTCACTCGGTCGGTCGGTCGGGATTTCCTACAAAAGCTCCCCACACGCCGCGGCCTCCCTCTGTTTCTCATCCGCGGTTGCCAGTCCAAGTCCCACCCCGAGCGCCCGCGAATTCCATCCCGTTTGTCCGGTCCGTCCGTCCTAGGCAGCGACCGCGGTTTGACCCCGGGGGCCGGAGCCCAGAATCCACGCCTGGAATCGCGAGGATTTGGTTTGGTTTGGGGGCTCGATTTTCTCCGCCCGTTTTAGCCGACGCTGACCGAGACAACACCGGCCCTCCCCACACAAAACCGGCTGCCCGCGCCGCGATCGCCACACCGGCGCCCAAAACCCACCGCCCCCGTCCCCGCAACCGATTTTGAACCGCCCACCCAACCCAAACCTTCCTCCCCTCCCCTTTGCAAGGGTGGGGAAAAAGAGCCCAGCAAACCGCCGCGGGGAAGGAAGGAAACCGCAGCGGCGGGCGCGGCGATCCGTCGGGCTCCGGCGGCGATGGAGCGGTGCCATCCGTCCGAGGTGTACGAGCTCTTCGTCCGCCACATGAACACCCCGAGGTGAGTGGCGACACGGTTCTTGATTCTTGGTTCTTGCGTTCCGTTCCCCGGTCGATTTGGGGCGGTTTGGTGAGCGTTTGCGCGGCGGTGCAGGGTGGTGGTGGACAACGGGGTGTGCGAGACGGCGACGCTGGTGCAGGTGCACAGCGCGCGGAAGCACGGCGTGCTGCTGGAGGCCGTCGCCGCGCTGTCGGACCACGGCGTCTGCGTCCGGAAGGGGTACATCTCCTCCGACGACGGCCGCTGGTTCATGGACGTCTTCCACGTCACCGACGCCGCGGGCTGCAAGGTCGCCGACGCCGACAAGCTGCTCGTCCGCCTCGAGTCCTCGCTCGCCGCCGCGCCGGCCGCGGCCGACGCATTGCCGCGCCCGGCGGGGTGCGACCCGCCCGCCAAGGAGGCGCTCTGCCTGCTCGAGCTCATCGGCGTCGACCGCCCGGGGCTCCTCTCGGAGGTGTTCGCGGTGCTGCACGACCTGCGCTGCAGCACCGTGGACGCCAAGGCCTGGACGCACGGCGGCCGCGTCGCCGCCCTGGTGTTCGTCCGCGACGAGGACACCGGCGCGCCCATCCACGACACGGCCCGGATCAGGCGCATCGAGTCCCGGCTCAGGCACGTGCTCCGCGGCGGCGCGCGCGGCGCGAGGACGGTCCTGCTCGACGCGGCGGCGGTCGGCAACCTGGACCGGAGGCTCCACCAGCTGCTGAGCGAGGACAGGGAGGCCGACCGCCGCGCCCCGGCGGAGGGGCCGGCGACGACGGCGACGGCGGTGGCGGTGCAGGAGTGGGGGGAGAGGGGGTACTCGGTGGTGACCGTGAGCTGCCGCGACCGGCCGAAGCTGCTGTTCGACGTCGTCTGCACCTTGACGGACCTGGACTACGTGGTCTACCACGGCACCTTCGACACCGACGGCGATCACGCGCAGCAGGTGAGGCCTCTACCAGTTTCTTGTTCAATCGATCTACAGTACAGGATTTTTGTTCTAGAACAGGTTGTGTGCCCTGTATTTCAGGGAGCTTTAAATTCCCCTCTTGATGGTTGTTCTTGGCCCGGGCTTCCTAGACGTTTCTTTGCCCTTCCATCAGTCTGTCCCCATTGGTTGCCTGCTTAATTCAATTTCACCACAGTTCTTAGGTTATGCTGGCTCCAAACTAGTCCGAGCGGGCAAAAAGTTCAAATGGAATAGTTTCTCCCTGTTATATGTGAAATGGGATTTAATTTCACCTCAATCACATCACACTAGTAGGAATATCTCGTGAAATTTGGAATTATTATCATATGATTAACTTAAGACCTTGTCGAAATGGGAAGAAATGTTCATCTCCTGCAAGAAAGAATTCAGATTACTCCATGTAGTAACTGCTATGATCTGATTTCCGTTTGCTTTGGCTGGCTTGGGCGCAGGAGTTCTACATCCGGCGGCTGGACGGGCGGGCGATCAGCTCGGAGGGCGAGAGGCAGCGGGTGATCCAGCGCCTGCAAGCGGCGATCGAGCGGCGCGCGTCCGAGGTACGTCCGTCCGTCCCAATTGAATATCTCCTTTCCTTGCCCTCCATGCCACGCCACCCTGGACAAAAAAGCACCCGATCCCCCACCATGGAGTCCCTTTCCGCCCAACATTCCACTTGCGCGCCATGTGTTCGGCCGAATACCTCGCCGACTAACGCGATCCTCTTCTTCCACAGGGCGTGAGGCTGGAGCTGCGCATCTCCGACCGCCGCGGGCTGCTGGCCTACGTGACGCGCGTGTTCCGGGAGAACAGCCTCTCGGTCACGCACGCCGAGATCACCACCCGGGGCGACATGGCCGTGAACGTCTTCCACGTCACCGACGTGGCCGGCCGCCCCGCCGACCCCAAGACCATCGACGAGGTCATCCACGGCGTCGGCACCGAGAGCCTCCGGGTGGACGAGGAGCGGTGGCCCCGCCTCTGCTCCACGGAGGGCGACGCCGGCGGCGGCGCGGGCGCCGGCCTGTTCTCGCTCGGCAGCCTGGTGAAGAAGAACCTCTACAACCTCGGCCTCATCAGATCCTGCTCCTGAAGGGCCGGAGGAGGAGGACGCGTGTCGGACGGGATGGGACGGGATGGGACGGGATGCTTGTGTGAATACGGGACGGTACAGGGGCTAGTTTGTAAATTAAGTAGGCCTTCTTTTTCTTTTCTAGGCCTGGAGGTTACGTGTACATAGCAGACACGAGGAGGTTGCTGGTGGGTCGTGTGTGTACGTATGTTCCGTTTACGTGCAAGTAGACGAATCGACCGATGTAAATAGGGTTGTACATATATACTAGTATGATGATATACTAGTGCTTTAGTAGATTCTTGTACCGGCTGTTTTAGACGTGCACAAATCAAGCAAATTAGGCTGCCGATATCCTAAAAAATGACATTTGGATTAAATACCTGAAAATCATATGTAGAAAGTTGTCCCAGTGTTACATCCCTAGCTTCTGGCATTGCTCTAGGCTAGCTTCATGTGTACATCATGTCTATATTTTTGAAACCTGAATTGAGGAATATTGGAAGCCTCAAAACCCTAAATAAAAGAGGGGCAAAAACCCTAGAAATCTTTGATAATTTTTGGTAAGGGTTCTGGTCCCAACCAAAAATATTGAACATTTTTAAGGATTTATTTTTGGGACTTTGAATTTAAATCATAGCTATTTGAATTGGACTTATATCTACTGTTAAATAAATATAGGTCCAATAATTCTGAAATATTTTTGTGGAGCATTGTTTTAATTCTTTTAGCTCCTAAAAATATTGTCAGAAGCAAAATAAATTGAATTGGTTTCAAAACCAAATTCAAAACAAACCTGCAAAATAGAAAACAGAGTTAAAACAAAA
>NC_041386.1:82753036-82798910 GCF_002162155.2 Triticum dicoccoides
GGAGCGCGCGCGCACGCGCCCGAGCCACCTCCTGCTTGCCGCCCCGCCCCGGATCGGCTAAGGATGCCACGCACCCCCTCAGGCCTCTCTCAACTCCCTCCCGTGCTCATCCCCTTCTCCTGCTCTCCCTCTCGCTCCGCACCTCGGACCCGAGCGGAGCCGCCGCCACCGACGCCGATTGCCACAACCACCGTGCTCCCCACGCCTCACCGACGCCCCAGGGAGATCCGCCTCGACCACCTCTTCCTCCTCGCCGAGAAGCGCACCGCGGGAGCCCCTGCAACGTCGCCACCGCCGTCGTCTTCAACCTCCAGCGCTGAGCTCACCTCCGGTCGATTCAGCGCCGCTAGGACCTCCCCGAGCTCGCTGACCTCCTCTTCGGCATCGCGGTGAGCCCCGTTGTGTTTCCCCTCTCTCCATTCGCTCGCCCCCATGCTGTAATCGCCGTCTCACCGCAACCGGAGCTCGCTGCCGCCGGCCATGCTGCCGTCGCGGCCATGGCTTGTTTCGGTCGCGTCCGAGCACGGCTTTGAGCTCGTGAGGCTCACAGGAAGCCCATGCGCAGCTCAGCTTGTCCAAAACCCCACCAGGGCCTCGCGCCCGTTACCACCCGAACTCCGGCACCGCCGCGAGCTCCGTTCCGACGAGCCCCGGCGTTCCCGCAGCCTCCCACCTACCCCATCAGATGCGGGAGAGCCCGGGCTACGCCCCGGTGCCCTCAGCCGCCGCCTCTGTCGCCTTTAGCGCAAGTCCGGCGCGTTGCCGCCGCCATTTTGGTCGCCGCCGGCGTAAGTCCGGCGATGATGACGTGGGCATCATTAGCGGCTAACCCCCCCCACACTAACCAACCCCCTAGGCCACTGACAGCGGGCCCCACCCCTGGTCAAACCCCAGTCAACGCTGGGTTTGACCGGGATTAGCTCCTGTGTCACTGACGTGTGGACCCCACACGTCAGGTTTGACCGAGCCAGCCCAGTTGACCCTGCTGACGTCACTGTGACGTGGGGCTGACGCAATAAACCATTTTCTGGATTTATTATAATTCAGGAAATTCCAGAAAATTATATAAACTTCTAAAAATCATAGAAAATTAACCGTAACTCCAAATTAAATAATTTATATATGAAAAAATATCAGAAAAATTCAAGGAATCCATCTGTACCATTTTCATGCATGTTAGAACAACTTATCACTACTGTTTAGCACAAATCAATTAAATGGCATTTGAATAATCACATATGGAGTTTGAATTTGAATCTTGTATTCAAACCAACTTCATTTAATCTGTTGTTAGTTGCATTAGCCCAAAACACATTCATTTTGCCATGTCATGATCATGCATCATATTGTGCATTGCATTGATTGTGTTCCCTTCTGTGTTGCCGGTATTTGTCCCCTCTCGATAGACGTGATACCGATGATGTGATCGTTGACACTGATGAAGACTCAATGTTATCTTCAGAAGTGCCAGGCAAGCAAAACCCCCTTGTTCATTCCGATAAAATCCCACTCTCTCGCTCCTGCTCTCTTTTACTGCATTAGGACAACGACGACATATTTGATACTTGCTGCGGTAGCTGAACCCTTTATCCTTTGCATGACCTGTCATTGCCACAGTAAATAGATGAAACCCACTAGCATGAGTAGGAGTTGTTTGAGCCCTGTTGTGCCTACTCATTCATGCTTGTTTGTCATGCCTGCTACTGCTTAGAGTTGAGTCAGGTCTGATTCATCGGGGATGAATCAGAGGCGTGTGAACATGTCCTACTGTGTGTGAGATAAGTGTGTGAACACGATTTGGTAAAGGTAGCGGTGAGAGGCCATGTAGGAGTACATGGTGGGTTGTCTCATTGCAGCCGTCCTCGGGAACTGAGTTCTGTGTTTGTGATCCATGATCAGTTACTACCACACATTGGGCTCCGGGCGCTCCAAGCCCTCTCGACTTATTAATCAACTTGATCTCTGTCCAGGAGTTGCAACTAGTTTCTGGTGTTTGTAGGCAGTGTTAGTAGTCTACCAAGTGGCACCCGGTACAGGTGGGCTTGGGACAGACTAGGCACAGTGGCCCGGTGTACCAAGTGGCACCCGGTTGGTGGGCTTGGGAACCCTGCACACATCGTTTGGGGCCGTAAGCGACACCCCGGCCGGATCTCCTTGCGGATGGAACCCGAATAGGCGATAAACCTGGACTAGAGACTTGTTCGGTTAGTCAGGTCGTGGCCGACTCCCTCGCCCGGCTTCCGCTTGAAGGTTGCCGAGGTACATGACGTGTACAGGGCGGTAAGTGGCGAGAGCATGTGTGAAGAAGTACACCCCTGCAGGGTTAACATCATCTATTCGAATAGCCGGATTCCTCGGATATGGAAACGTGGACCCCTTATATCAGTTCATAGACAAGTGAAAGTGGATACTCTAAAATACGCAAGATAAGCGTGAGTGCTATGGATGGTGTTCTCGTAGGGAGACGGGAGCGGATCCATAGTGGTGTATTGATATGGTGAATATGTGGACTCGTGTGCGCCACCTCAAAAGAGTTACTCGCAGTCGTAGTTCAGGATAGCCACCGAGTCAAAGCTGGCTTGCTGCAGTTAAACCCCACCATCCCCTTTGTTGATAATGATGCATATGTAGATAGTTCTGATGTAAGTCTTGCTGGGTACATTTGTACTCACGTTTGCCTATTTATGTTTTTGCAGAGAGACTTCGGTCTCGCTAGTAGTTTCGCGTGGACTTCGACGTTTAGCTTGTTACCTCAGCTACGATCTTGTGCCCTCGGCAGTATCTGGCAGATAGTCAGGCTTCTCAGCCTTTTTCATTTATAGTGGTCTGTACTCAGACATGATAGTTTTCGCTTGTGCTTTGACTTGTATGCTCTGATTGTTGGGTCATGAGACCCATGTTTGTAATGTCTCGCTCCTCGGAGCCTATTGAATAAACTACTTGAGTCATAGAGTCATTTTGTGATGCCATGTTGTATTGCACATATCGAGCATATTGTGTGTATGTTATTGAAATGCTTGGTATGTGTGGGATCTGACTATCTAGTTGTTTATCTTTAGTAGCCTCTCTTACCGGGAAATGTCTCCTAGTGTTACCGCTGAGCCATGGTAGCTTGCTACTGCTCTGGAACACTTAGGCTGGCCGGCATGTGTCCTTCTTCGTTCCTGTGTCTGTCCCTTCGGGGAAATGTCACGCTTTGAGCACCGGAGTCCTGTTAGCCCGCTACAGCCCGGTTTACCGGAGTCCTGCTAGCCCAGTGCTACAGCCAGGACCCACTTGCTGATGACCGACACGTTCGAAGCTGGGTCATGAATGCCTGTCCCTGTAAGTCTGTGCCACTTTGGGTTTACGACTAGTCATGTCAGCCCGGGCTCCTTATCATATGGATGCTAGCGATACTATCATATACGTGAGCCAAAAGGCGCAAACGGTCCCGGGCAAAGGTAAGGCGACACCCGTGGGGATACCGTGCGTGAGGCCGCAAAGTGATATGAGGTGTTACCGGCTAGATCGATGTGACATCGAGTCGGGGTACTGACAGCGTTGGTATCAGAGCTTGACTGCCTGTAGGATTACCAAGCCAAACTGGTCGAAGTTGAGTCTAGAAATTCTTTAGTTATATAAGGGAATTGATTGTGGGATGGAACGTAAGGCTATTTTTACTCCTTATACCTCATGGCCTTCTGATCTGAGTCATCATCTTCTCTTCTACGGGGATTAAGAACTAGGCTTTCTCTTCTTTCTATCAGTATCACGTGTTACTAATCCGTAGACTTATAAGATTGTTGGATTTAAGCTTGAGTTCAGTTTCTACTACTTCCGTATGTTAATTGTTGATCTCGAAAACCTTGATATCGTGCTTCTGAGTGGTTATGTCACCATTTTGTGAATGTCTCAAATCTTTTCTGAGCATTTACAGCCGTTATGCTGTCCGAGTCATCCCAGGTTTCTAAATAATCTGATGCATTTGCAAAATTCCTCCCTCTGGTTTCGATGTTCCTTCAGGCCAGCTTAACCACACTAATCGGTGTGTTGAGGTAATTATTGCCTCGACATATATGTTGGAATTATTATTATGACCCTAAGTGCTTAGGGGATCATCTAGTGGTCTAGCCATGATTTGTGTCCTAGTGTGAAGATTCTGGCCTTTATTCTCGGAAGCATCCCGTGATGCTACTTAGTAGTAGGTATTCTATTCCTGGGTTCTTAAACCCGATATTCACCCTACTTACATCATGTTGATAGTGTTGCTAGTTCCTTTAGTATATCAGTAACCTTTGCGATAGTCCTCGAGGTCCGTGGTATCTTCTTCTTCCAAATACCATGAACTACTTATGGCAGAAGTTCCTCGTTGAACTGAAATATCACAACAGGATTATTCTTGAGGAGTTCTCCATTCATAAATCGTGACTCTGCCAGTTCTACCTTTCTGCATGGGTTATCCGGAAGAATTATGTTGAACTCGGTTCGACATACTAATTTATGCATCCACAACTCAGAAAATCGCATGTTCCTTTGAGTTGCTCTCTTTAGTTGTATTCTGACCCTCGTCTATCAATTGATAGTCAAGAGTATGCGTGCGTTCGTTTATCGATGCCTATTACTCTTGTGGTCCGTCAAGCCATTCTATCGCAGAATGACTGGGAGAAACAAACTCCAGTACCTCTTCCATATCTAGGATTGGGTCAAAGCAATTGTGCTCCGCAGATCAAAATGCCAGCCCAGCTTTTGATTCTGTTCTACCCTGAAGTATTACCTTCTTTATGACAGGAATTTCATGAGAATTGCACCACCTTTTGTGAATTCTTGACATAGTGATACTTCTCGCCATCCTTTTTCATTCCTCGGTTCCGTGTTGATGCAACCGGAATACCGACAAATGAATTGTGATGTGTGAAATCAATACTCCTAGCAACCTCGTTGCTTGGTAGTTAATGGATAATAATTTCATTCTTAGCGTGTTGGTTTTTAAATCATCCTTCTAAGACTGATCGTGCTACCTAGTCCTTGTTCTCGGTGCACTCCTCGATCATGAGTTAGGATTATTCAAATCTTCGCTCTATTGATCATATCGTCTTGCCCTCAAAAGCGAGATTGTTCTCGAGCTTAGTAACATATCGGTGGTTCGTGATTTTCCGAAGATCTTCTCGGAAGTACTACCAGGTCGTCACCTGACCGTTATGTTGAGCCCGTGATCAAGTTGGTTTCTTATGAACCACCTTCTTTCCAAGAATCGGTGTTAGATATCCCTGAGCTAGTTGGTTAAGCTGGACAACAACTTGGAGAGTTGGAAGATAAAAACTTGTCTGACTTAGTTCGTTCCAAAGGGATATTCTTGCGTAGTGTGTGTTGAAGAAAGATGATATCTTCATCGATTGGTCCCTGTGATCAGTTGCTGGACCTATTGTCTTATCAATCCCTTGATTTGAGTGTGGGCTATCGTCAAATCAAATCAGTACCAACGATGCTCGTAATGTTGTCCTACTCGTGGTTGATCCCTCGAGCATACCCCATTACATCTTTGGTCTGACCAATGCTATCACCGTGTTCACACGATGGTGGAAGTCCAGTGATATGGAAATTCCGATGAGTTGTTGTTGAGCCCATTGACAACATTCTTATCTCTTCCATGATGTTGTTGAACATTAAGTTAGTGTTGGAAACTTTTGAAAGCATTTTCTTCATGCTAGCTCATGAAGTACTTGTTTGATGAAAGGAGTGACTTCCTTTGATTCACGTGCATTTTGATGTAAGTTGCCGTCGTGAATTCGAGAAAGTTTGTTTTTGCTCCTTTGGAATCGTCCCAAGTCAGTCATGCACGTGCGAAGAATTCTGTGGTCTGTTAGACTGATCATCTTCATTCCATATGCATATCCTAGCACACCAAGCCACTGATTGACTTGTTCAAGGAAAAGAAGTCTATGCTTGGGATCTAATCCATGGACTTGCGTAAAGACTTCGATATCCTCGATGATGGCTCCCAACCAGAACTCGGTAGTGTTTTATTGTAAGACTACCATGTGGGCATGCTTGTCTGGGACAACGTGTTCACATGTTTGTAGCAGAACCAGCTCATGTTTTGGAGCTTGCTATCGTAGTTCATTTCCCGAGAATCTCGCAACGTCATCTCGTCGATTTGTGTTGCAAACTTTCATTTTTCTTCCTGGACTCTATGAGTCTGGAATAACCTGACACCAACCAGATCTGAATCCCAGGCAGATATGATGGTTGGAATATTTCCCAAGAATTATAATATTGGTCGCGCGATAATCGGTAAAGTGGATGTCGTGGCCAACACACCCAGCCGGAAGACCTGTTATTATAATATCTTGATTGATGAAGTTGGCCACCTCCCCATAAGGATTTCATAGGGTTTACTCCCTAGTTGTTCCTTATGGATTTTTGTGTTCCTGAAGTCCGACCTTTACTTGATGTTCTAGTTAGCAAACCATATCTAAGAATGGGTTACACTAGCACGTCAAGGAGAACATTAGAAGCGGAGTGCTAAATGTCTCTTGGTCGATCATCCAGATTTTGTTTCCTTGGCCTCGCCAAGGTGAAATCTAAGAAGGTGTTATCTTCCTTTGCATCTGCATCCTCCATCACCATTCATCATGGTAGCAAGTTGTGTTGCCAGAATCCTTGACACGGATATTGGTGGAATCTTGATGATTGTGGAAATGCTCAAGTTCTTGAGAGCACGCACAAGCGCTAGGTGTTATCTTCGGCACTAACTGGGTTTGCTCTCAGTTTCCTCAGCAATGCTATGATCTTTTCAAACGGTGAATTCACTCTCTGTTGTTGGGTTCTTCCCCAGTTACCAGAATCATTCCCAGCATTTGCATTTTGTTCCCAGCTTGCACCGCCAATGTGCCATTCTACCATGGGTCTCTTCCATTTCCGGTGATAAGCAAAATTCATCCATTACGTTGTCTTCAACAAGGTAATCCACATCATCTAAGTTTGAGTATGCCATTCTACCGAACCCCTCTAAATGATCGATTATGATTTGCCTTAAGCTGGTATAAAGAGATTCAATGATCTCTGAATCAAAGGTAATTCTTTTGCCACTTAAGGGGAGATATCTACGAGTCACGGTTCCGAAGGTGTCTCGTTGTGGTATCATGGCAACTCAACTCCTCGCTACGTTGACAACCGATTACCACCTTCTTAAGTGTGGAATTGTTGTCCACCTAGTGAACCTTCGTCATCCGTTTCTTTCCACCCCTCTTGATGTGTATCTCGTGTCTCAACCCGAGAGATGGTCCTATGTCTCATTCCGTGAGTTGTACGATCTTCAAGAAGATCGACCCTTCTAGAGTCTCCTTCTTCCCTCCATGTCATGTTGGCAGGATTTCTCAGAACAAGACATCAAGACAATGATGGTGAATGAATCAACGTTCAACTGAAGTGCACCCTGGATCGTGAAGATTGTACTAGTTTGCGTTTCCCCTTCATCCTACCCTACGCTTGAATCTCGAGACGAGATTCTTGTTTAGTGGGGGTGAGTTGTCACATCCCTAGCTTCTGGCATTGCTCTAGGCTAGCTTCATGTGTGCATCATGTCTATATTTTTGAAACCTGAATTGAGGAATATTGGAAGCCTCAAAACCCTAAATAAAATAGGGGCAAAAACCCTAGAAATCTCATTCATTGCTCCAAAAGGCTCTTCTTAAATGTTTGATAATTTTTGGTAAGGGTTCTGGTCCCAACCAAAAATATTGAACATTTTTAAGGATTTATTTTTGGGACTTTGAATTTAAATCATAGCTATTTGAATTGGACTTATATCTACTGTTAAATAAATATAGGTCCAATAATTCTGAAATATTTTTGTGGAGCATTGTTTTAATTCTTTTAGCTCCTAAAAATATTGTCAGAAGCAAAATAAATTGAATTGGTTTCAAAACCAAATTCAAAACAAACCTGCAAAAAGAAAACAGAGTTAAAACAAACAGAAAAAAAAAGAGTAAAGCCTACCTGGCCTCACCCGTGCAGCCCACCAGCTGGCCCAGTTCCCCCCCCCCTGGCCGTCCCAGCCCATCAGCGCCCTCCCTGTCGTCTTCCTCCTCGGGAAAGTAGGACAGAGGCGCGTGGCCGGAGCGCGCGCGCACGCGCCCGAGCCACCTCCTGCTTGCCGCCCCGCCCCGGATCGGCTAAGGATGCCACGCACCCCCTCATGCCTCTCTCAACTCCCTCCCGTGCTCATCCCCTTCTCCTGCTCTCCCTCTCGCTCCGCACCTCAGACCCGAGCGGAGCCGCCGCCACCGACGCCGATTGCCACAGCCACCGTGCTCCCCACGCCTCACCGACGCCCCAGGGAGATCCGCCTCGACCACCTCTTCCTCCTCGCCGAGAAGCGCACCGCGGGAGCCCCTGTAACGTCGCCACCACCGTCGTCTTCAACCTCCAGCGCTGAGCTCGCCTCCGGCCGATTCAGCGCCGCTAGGACCTCCCCGAGCTCGCTGACCTCCTCTTCGGCATCGCGGTGAGCCCCGTTGTGTTTCCCCTCTCTCCATTCGCTCGCCCCCATGCTGTAACCGCCGTCTCACCGCAACCGGAGCTCGCTGCCGCCGGCCATGCTGCCGTCGCGGCCATGGCTTGTTTCGGTCGCGTCCGAGCACGGCTTTGAGCTCGTGAGGCTCACAGGAAGCCCATGCGCAGCTCAGCTTGTCCAAAACCCCACCAGGGCCTCGCGCCCGTTACCACCCGAACTCCGGCACCGCCGCGAGCTCCGTTCCGACGAGCCCCGGCGTTCCCGCAGCCTCCCACCTACCCCATCAGATGCGGGAGAGCCCGGGCTACGCCCCGGTGCCCTCAGCCGCCGCCTCCGTCGCCTTTAGCGCAAGTCCGGCGCGTTGCCGCCGCCATTTTGGTCGCCGCCGGCGTAAGTCCGGCGATGATGACGTGGGCATCATTAGCGGCTAACCCCCCCACACACACTAACCAACCCCCTAGGCCACTGACAGCGGGCCCCACCCCTGGTCAAACCCCAGTCAGCGCTGGGTTTGACCGGGATTAGCTCCTGTGTCACTGACGTGTGGACCCCACACGTCAGGTTTGACCGAGCCAGCCCAGTTGACCCTGCTGACGTCACTGTGACGTGGGGCTGACGCAATAAACCATTTTCTGGATTTATTATAATACAGGAAATTCCAGAAAATTATATAAACTTCTAAAAATCATAGAAAATTAACCGTAACTCCAAATTAAATAATTTATATATGAAAAATTATCAGAAAAATTCAAGGAATCCATCTGTACCATTTTCATGCATGTTAGAACAACTTATCACTACTGTTTAGCACAAATCAATTAAATGGCATTTGAATAATCACATATGGAGTTTGAATTTGAATCTTGTATTCAAACCAACTTCATTTAATCTGTTGCTAGTTGCATTAGCCCAAAAAACATTCATTTTGCCATGTCATGATCATGCATCATATTGTGCATTGCATTGATTGTGTTCCCTTCTGTGTTGCCGGTATTTGTCCCCTCTCGATAGACGTGATACCGATGATGTGATCGTTGACACTGATGAAGACTCAATGTTATCTTCAGAAGTGCCAGGCAAGCAAAACCCCCTTGTTCATTCCGATAAAATCCCACTCTCTCGCTCCTGCTCTCTTTTACTGCATTAGGACAACAACGACATATTTGATACTTGCTGCGGTAGCTGAACCCTTTATCCTTTGCATGACCTGTCATTGCCACAGTAAATAGATGAAACCCACTAGCATGAGTAGGAGTTGTTTGAGCCCTGTTGTGCCTACTCATTCATGCTTGTTTGTCATGCCTGCTACTGCTTAGAGTTGAGTCAGGTCTGATTCATCGGGGATGAATCAGAGGCGTGTGAACATGTCCTACTGTGTGTGAGATAAGTGTGTGAACACGATTTGGTAAAGGTAGCGGTGAGAGGCCATGTAGGAGTACATGGTGGGTTGTCTCATTGCAGCCGTCCTCAGGAACTGAGTTCTGTGTTTGTGATCCATGATCAGTTACTACCACACATTGGGCTCCGGGCGCTCCAAGCCCTCTCGACTTATTAATCAACTTGATCTCTGTCCAGGAGTTGCAACTAGTTTCTGGTGTTTGTAGGCAGTGTTAGTAGTCTACCAAGTGGCACCCGGTACAGGTGGGCTTGGGACAGACTAGGCACAGTGGCCCGGTGTACCAAGTGGCACCCGGTTGGTGGGCTTGGGAACCCTGCACACATCGTTTGGGGCCGTAAGCGACACCCCGGCCGGATCTCCTTGCGGATGGAACCCGAATAGGCGATAAACCTGGACTAGAGACTTGTTCGGTTAGTCAGGTCGTGGCCGACTCCCTCGCCCGGCTTCCGCTTGAAGGTTGCCGAGGTACATGACGTGTACAGGGCGGTAAGTGGCGAGAGCATGTGTGAAGAAGTACACCCCTGCAGGGTTAACATCATCTATTCGAATAGCCGGATTCCTCGGATATGGAAACGTGGACCCCTTATATCAGTTCATAGACAAGTGAAAGTGGATACTCTAAAATACGCAAGATAAGCGTGAGTGCTATGGATGGCGTTCTCGTAGGGAGACGGGAGCGGATCCATAGTGGTGTATTGATATGGTGAATATGTGGACTCGTGTGCGCCACCTCAAAAGAGTTACTCGCAGTCGTAGTTCAGGATAGCCACCGAGTCAAAGCTGGCTTGCTGCAGTTAAACCCCACCATCCCCTTTGTTGATAATGATGCATATGTAGATAGTTCTGATGTAAGTCTTGCTGGGTACATTTGTACTCATGTTTGCCTATTTATGTTTTTGCAGAGAGACTTCGGTCTCGCTAGTAGTTTCGCGTGGACTTCGACGTTTAGCTTGTTACCTCAGCTACGATCTTGTGCCCTCGGCAGTATCTGGCAGATAGTCAGGCTTCTCAGCCTTTTTCATTTATAGTGGTCTGTACTCAGACATGATAGTTTTCGCTTGTGCTTTGACTTGTATGCTCTGATTGTTGGGTCATGAGACCCATGTTTGTAATGTCTCGCTCCTCGGAGCCTATTGAATAAACTACTTGAGTCATAGAGTCATTTTGTGATGCCATGTTGTATTGCACATATCGAGCATATTGTGTGTATGTTATTGAAATGCTTGGTATGTGTGGGATCTGACTATCTAGTTGTTTATCTTTAGTAGCCTCTCTTACCGGGAAATGTCTCCTAGTGTTACCGCTGAGCCATGGTAGCTTGCTACTGCTCTGGAACACTTAGGCTGGCCGGCATGTGTCCTTCTTCGTTCCTGTGTCTGTCCCTTCGGGGAAATGTCACGCTTTGAGCACCGGAGTCCTGTTAGCCCGCTACAGCCCGGTTTACCGGAGTCCTGCTAGCCCAGTGCTACAGCCCGGACCCACTTGCTGATGACCGACACGTTCGAAGCTGGGTCATGAATGCCTGTCCCTGTAAGTCTGTGCCACTTTGGGTTTACGACTAGTCATGTCAGCCCGGGCTCCTTATCATATGGATGCTAGCGATACTATCATATACGTGAGCCAAAAGGCGCAAACGGTCCCGGGCAAAGGTAAGGCGACACCCGTGGGGATACCGTGCGTGAGGCCGCAAAGTGATATGAGGTGTTACCGGCTAGATCGATGTGACATCGAGTCGGGGTCCTGACACCCAGAGAGGTGCCCGCGCATATAAACTTTGTCGAGTTGTATAATGATTAGAGTTGTGTGTTGGACATTACTTCAAAATAAACGTTTAGGCCTCTTTGATTCACATCATTCTGAAAAGTACAGGTAGATAAAAATGCAGTAATTGTGTATAACAACAGAGGATTAGAGGATATAGAAATTTTGCAGGTTTGGGTGTTAGGTTCACATGAAAAAATGCAGTAACTGTGTATAACAAAGGATTATAGAATATAGAAGTGTTGTAGACTTGGTGTTTGGTTCACATGAATAAAGAAAAACAGAAAGAATCCTAATAAGCAAGTCAAATCGAAAATTAGACCACATAAAAAGATGTAAGCAGATTGAAATCAAAATCGAACCAAATGAAAATGTATTATTAGCATGTTATCATGGCACTAAGGATCTCGGTCCCAGTTCTTCACCCGTAGGGATTTAAAAAAGAGGTTCAAGTGGATTCTAAGTTTTTTCAAATTTCCTTTGCTGCATCCTTTAAGGCCTTAAAGGAACTGGAGCTTTCATTTTTTACAGTGTGCCAGGGCGCAGCTATGTTTGCAGGTGCTTAGCCTAGAACAGAGCTAGCCATGCATAAGCAAACAACTAGTGCCATACCCTGAATCTGAAAAGCATCCCAGTGGAATCCTTCATACAATACGTAACCGGACATTTCAAACCGCAATGACGCGACCAGATTTCCAAGGCGCTGCCATGTGTCAAAACAAGAAAACCTATGAATAAAATCGTAAACGTCACAAACCATGAAAAGTCGAAATGTAGGCCAAAAGGAAGATTAATCAACGGAGTATGACGATCGATTCGGCGCGATTTTGTTTTGTTTGAACTTTGCAGCCACCGATCGATCATCCACCGCGACAAGAAACCCTGCGGAAAAGTTCGTTTCTCTATCCAGCAGCGATTCGTTCATTGTGTTTTCGTATCAACCCATAGAATAGAAAAGCACTCGACTTTTACAAAATGGACTTGCGGCAGGCCAGCGATCCATGCGGCGTCCGTGCGTGACATCTGAGATCAGGCTCACGACCCTGTCTGTCCCCGGAAAAAGAAACCGAAACTGCTGTGTGGACGACAACGTGCTTGCACGATAGTGAGACGACGGGCAATCCAGCCGTAGTTTGATGCTATGCATGGACGATCTGATAAGTGTTGTCGTCCACAAATCGTCCGTCAACATCGTGTGCATAGCAGTACTGGAAAGAAACATACCAGCCAGCCGACCACGTATGCAACCGTTTCGTGTCTCGCTTTCACGAGAATTTTCGCCATTTGCCTCGGTCTCAAGGGCACCAACAATTATATACTTGCATAACACACACGCAAAGGCCGTGGAATTCTTTGCGGCGAGCGAGGACGCCGACGCTCGCGCGAAACCAGCCAGGCAGATGATGCACAAGAAGCAGAAGGATGTGATGGAGAGTGGATGCCGAAGGGCCCAACCACCACCGACCTACCGCCCCAACCGCCGTTGATCGAACCAGAAGCACGCTTGGCACGGTAGCAGTACCGACGAGATGCCCGCGATTGCTTTCGGGGCAGCTGCGAACTGGGCGACGAAAAGGACCGGTTAACAGAGAAGTTCATTTCGTCGCTCGAGATCTGAGATGGCGTTTGGTTTGGTTTGGTTTGGTTTGGTTGGTTTGGTGGGGGCGGGCCGTTGGTTTCCTCGTCACTCGATCGGATCCGGGCGAGGACGACCGGTGGTTGCGGCGTCCGTCGGTCCACGCGGAGCGAAACGTGCGGGAAATTTACAGCTAGCATGAGCGAGGAAATGGGTTTGGCACGTCGGCAGCCATCGTTACAGTTTAATTTAATCAATGAATCAATCAACCACAAGTTGACAACTGGGCGAAAGGCCTCTCTCTCTCCGCAAATTGCAGTGGATCGTACTACTGCTGTCATGGTTGGTTACCAACTCATCAGAAAATGTAAAATCATGGTTGGTTACCATCAGCGAATTACAGACTGGATATGTATATCCGGGTCGTGCGTTGGGGGAAACCGCTCGTGCTGGGGATGGGTGGCATTGAGTGGCGGTGTCGAGGGGCTCCTGGCGTCGTGTCGGCACAGATCTGAAGCGGCCCGGCATGTCTATCAGCTTGTCCGGCTGCGGGGGTTTTGGTCTCGACCGGATACTCGGTGCACATGTCGCGTATGCGACCTGCTTTTGCCTACCTACTATCTAGGCGGCGAGGACGACGCCATTGCTGGCTAAGGTTTCGACAAGGATGCTGAGGCCGCTCGCTTCTTGTCTGGCCCTCCAGAGGAGTGTGCTCCAGAACTTGCTACCAATTAATTCCCGGGGGCCTTCAAAATGACACCTCCACATCTCATGGGATCAACAGTTACTAGTACTCATTATGTGACAACTAACGCTAAACCCTCTCAGGAAAGTATGTTGCGTAGCAGATTGATTTTGCCTGGCACAGCCAACTTGTGAGGAAGTATCAAACAGAAGCACTGCGTGCTATGAAAGAATGGTTCTTCCCCAACCCACTAAAGCGGGGCTGGACAAGGGCATTATATATACAGGGCCGTAACCGATCTGTAGTAGGTATGTACAAAAGAATTTGTGGCCATTTGCCAGCTTATCATGAAGGTACGAAGGCGTGGTTCACACAACCGGTTACAACAGCGCACGAGCAAGCATCAACTATTTTTTGTCAGTTTTTTTTCCTTTTTCGAGCCTACACTGGGTCACTGCTTCGAGGTATTATCCTTACGGGAAGGCCAGCCGGCATGCTGTCATACGCATCAGCTGCTACTCCAGGTCGTTCATCGGTGAAATGAAGACCCAGCCCATCCTCGATGTAGGAGTCGTCCATATACCTCGTCTTGGACAAGGCTTGGGGATTTCTCCAGCTCCTGGTGCTGCTGCTTCTGTTGTCGCCCTGCTCCAGATCTCCCTCGCTTCCCTCTGATATATCATCACTGTGATGGCTGGAATGACTTTTGTCTGCCATATTATGATATCCAAATGCTGGAGGCTCGAGAAAACTGCCTTGCGGATCATGGGAAGATGCAGGGGCCTGGTTCCACCAGTTGCCTGTGGAACTGTCTTCGTTACCGTTGTGCTTTGTAGGAGCATGCCGGAACAAAGTGCTTGATGTAGATGCTCCCATATGACTCTGAACCCTTCCGTACAGATCAGAGTAATAATCTTCATCTTCTTCAATCTCAGATGTTTCCCTTGCTAGCTGACTTGCGTTCTGACCAGCCTCAAGGGATGCTTCGTCAAAATGGGGAGCTTCAACTCTATCCAAGTGTGGTGAATGACGCATGTAATACCAATCCAGAATATATGGATGAATTCTTTGATCTGAGTCCAGCAATCCCAAGGGATCTAAGTTATAACCAGCAGGTGGGAAGGCCTCTGCATGGTTACGGATAATACTTGGGAGTAGTTGATGGAAGATATCATCCCTTTGACCTGTGCTATCCACAAAGCCTGATGCTTCCATTGCCTGATACTGCGCAACAGCTTGTTGACGTATTTGTCTTTCCTTGAACTTCTGTAGGTTATGTAAGAATTGTTTGCCCTCTGCATTTGATGCCAATGATGGATAAACACTCTGAAAACTGCAAACAATCATGATATACTGTTAGACTTCAATCTTGTTGTTTCTGTTGGTGTTAATGTGTGTCAGTGTGAATGGTGGCCTAGTTAGGAAAATGGATGATGCTGGCTTCGAAAATCACAGGATCAGTGCTATCTATACCTCTGCATTGTCCCACTACAACCACAAGGTAACACTAACAAAATAACACCGTTTTTTGGGGGGTAATACTAACAGAATGATAACATAGTTGCAAGATATACAAGATTAAAAATTAGTATATCATGTCTTAGAAGAAAAGGACTCTCTGCTATATTGAATTGCCGAACTAAGTGTTGAAAATACACACTGTTTTAACAAGTTAGCTAACATTTTCCATATTTTGCACAATTTAGACAGATTGTTATTTTTTAAAAGGATCAACATCTTCTGAGAATGGGACTCCAGAGGAAATACATACTTCCAAGAAAATAACTCCATAAATACACCATTTTTAAGTACACCAAGCTAGTAAGAAGCATGTGAAGTACTTGAAAGTATAATTTACCTTAAGAATGATTTCTCCATTTTCCCTTGGGAGCTCCTCAGGTTTTTAGGTGCATCAAATGGAGAACCATAGTTTCTATTGCCGTGTCTTCTGAAGTCAAACATGCTTAAACTATTGAAACACAGCAAAGCAATGATGTTAAGTGTTGCAGAGGCTCAACAAAGATAGATGGTCACTTGGTCAGAACATAAATTCTGAAGAGACTTCAGCAACTGACCTGCATACATCTCCCACTCCATCTACATAAATTGTGAAGTCCGATATGAAGTGCAGAATGTCATCAACACGCTGTAAATTTATAAGAATTCACAGCTGTTACAAAATACAAAACTATAGAGAAACACATTCATCAAGCTAGTTCAGACCATTACCTTTGGTACCTCAAAAATGAGCAAGTAAGGAGTGATGAAAATGGACGCCATCTCTTCTAATAGCATTACTATGGTATACTGCATTCACAATATAACAAGACACTTCTCAGAGTTTATAATAGAAAAGACAAAATACATGGCCAATACAGACATATCCTGGACCTCAACCACTGACAAAAATCTAATGCAGATGGCAGATGATATCTAGGAAGCAAACCACTTCGCTGAGTCCTGTTAATCTAAACACCAAAACTAACCTTTCTTTTATGTATCAACCTTTAGCTGAAAGAGATGAATAAAAACTTGGAAGCTCAACATTGTCATATCTATATCGGGGGAAAATGCCATTTATATATTCACCTATTAATCAATTTAACTGGCCCATGCTAGAAAAAAACTTTTAACTATTTTTATTATCAAAAGCCAAATGCCACATGAGTATTATCTTAATCAAAACAGCACTATAGCTGAATTCAGGTACCTGAAATAGTGTTTCAAATTCTTTCCGAACCAGCTCATTGCTCTCTTTACCACGCCACCGCTTCGGCATGTAATGGGTTTGCTGGACAACGAGGCACATAGCACCTTCTGGGTCAATTACTTGAAGCTCATCAGCCACTACTTTTCGACTTATAGCTGCTATTGTTCCAAAAACAATAGTATACCAGAATAGGTTCCTTCCGAAAATCTTCAAAAGTTATGGATGTGAAACTTTAGAAGGTGCATAAAATGTAAGAGAAAGACAAAAGGTGCCGACAAAGAACTTACATGACCCTCAAGGATGGATTCGCCCAGAAATCCCATAATTATAAGAGCACCAGCCAAACCACCAGAAACAAAAGATACAAATTTTGCTATGATAGAAATTAGTGGCGTAGGAAATTGCTTCAAGTAATTCAACGAATGCACAGCACTGTTGTTCATTCTATGTCTGAAGAAATGGTCTACCTGAAATTATTGTAAGCAGTTGAGTTTTAGAGACAACGTAGGTAAACAGAATAGTATATATAGCCCTCAACAGACAAGTTGCTTGCAGCTAATATGAGGCTTGTTAGCCACATAAATCATGAAAATAAGAGGTAAATGATGTCAAACATTCAATTAAATCAGTCAATAGTAGTAGTAGTGACTAGAATTAAAGAGTTATGCATGAGAAGCTACCTCATTATACTCCCTGAAAATCCACCTTGATAAATTTGACCATCTTCTGGATGATGCTGTACTGGGATGATTATAAATTTCTTCAGCATGCCTCAGAATGAGGTACACCAATGGGAAAATTACAAGGCAGGGCGACAGGATCAACATTGCAATGCCAACAAATACAAGTCGTTTTTTCAATGCAGCTGGGCTTGCTAGAAAATCTTTTCGAACGCAGAATTTACTGCAAAGCAAAGGATACAGGTATTCAGTGCAAGTAACTAAAGTTCGCCAATAGAGAAAACTCCAAAAACCAAACAAAATCTATGGAGCCGTCCAAAAGCAATGTGTGGGTTCTTGCTAAGCTTCACAGTGGGTGACATGCACACTGGAAGCTGCAGAAATATCATGAGTACATATGCATCTGTAGCCTGTAGGTACTAACATCTAAGGCAATGTATCCTACGCATCGTGACCACTTGCTGCATCCTTGTTTCCCCTCAATCCAAGCCTTATCCTTGCACAAGGGGATGGATAAATACACAATAGGAATATGATGCATAGGATGCTGTCACACGAGCTGCTGGGTGAGATCTGAACCAGTGAATAGAAGTTGGATTCATCATAAATTACTACATGAATTGACAAATAATTGACCTAAATAAATAAGGTGTTGTGTAACTGGTTATCTAGAAAATTATCTGTAAAGCAATAAAGCTTGGACCATATGCTGCATCAGTAACTACATATTTGGTAGCCGGTAACCAATTATCGTACTATTTGCAGTGAATGGCAAATATCAAGGTTTAGACAGTATATATGGCTTAGTTGAGCAGGCAGTGGCTTAACAGCTTACATGGGCTGATGGAGGGTGTGTTTCTTGCTTGAGCTTATATAAAAAGCAGGAGCACAGTGTAGAAAAGCAAATACAAGCATGATCAACCAGATAGTGAAAATAATTTTAGCCGAACAGATAGTATTGTGATAGTTATTACTCGTTCAAATAAACACATAAAGAGTAATCAATGCTTAAAAATACTGAAGTACAAGTTTACCTGTCAAACATACTCTGGAAGATGCACCAATTTAAGGTCCATTCTAGGGCTTTTGGAAGTATCACATGATTTCTCCTGTCATGTACATGAGATTTGACAGTTGGGCCAGCACCAGGAAGCCAAGGACGAATTGGAAATGAGATAATGCCTTTATTCACCATCCCTATCAAGTAATTTTCTTTCCTCATTATTCTCATGATAATATCATGCTCCGAGAGATCCCTAACAACACAGAGTTTTTTAGACTTTTGTAGCAGGACAACCTTCTCGATTATTCTGGGCCATGATATCGTCTGGATCTCAAGATCTGTAATCTTAAGGCTACAAAAGAAAAACAAGGGTAAAGTTATAAATTGTTGTGGGCTAACACACACACACACACACACACACACACACCCACACCCACCCACACCCACACCCACACCCACACGCACACGCACACGCGCGCGCGCACGCGCACACACACACACACACATGCATGTGCGGTAACCTGAATATTACCTATTATAGTAGAAGTCACGTGCATTCAGTGTACTTTTCAGTTGTACAAAGAACTTGAGGAAGTTGATAAGTCCATATGTTACCAATATAATCATTGATCCAACAGTGACCATTTTAGGAAATGTAAAGGGTACTAATGGATTATGCTTGATGGCTGCCATCAGATCACATGGTTTTTCTCCAGACTCAAGTGCCTCCACACCACATTTCAAGTGGCCAATGGCATTCCAATCAACATATAAAAAGAAGAAGCCAATACAGCACACCGTAAACAGTACATTCAGGATCTCGATTATCCATTTGGTAACAATACACCTCAGTCCTTTTGCGCAGAAATATTCATAAAGCCTTTCGAAGAAAATATCCAGGTCAGGGATCGGTTCTTCCTTGACGCCTTCACCATGGAGAAGTCCAGACGGGCTCTCACTTCCAGAACTTGGCAATCTTCGGTAGTCTGACAACTCAATTTCAGGTGGAATATCAATGAGCAGTTGTGCTGATAATGGTGATTCTCTTCTCCAAGGCCACTTAAATAATGTTTGTGAATTTGTGTCCTTCGAAGGGAAGGACATCATTCATGAAAAGGAAAGCCAATGCCAATTGGAATCCTTGCCATGCCACAGGAAATGACCTATAAAGAGAACGAAGAGGATGTTAATGACTCACATTTTGAGTAACACCAGTCTCCTGAAGATCTACAGGCTACGGGTATGGTAAATCGAAGAAAATGAAGTAATGTCATACGCAAGCAATATTTTCCCCACCTGGACAAACCCAAGGGCAAGCTCTGAACAGGCTTAATAAGGCAAGTATATTGGAAAATCATTGCAACACAGTGAACATAAAAGCATCAAACAGTTAGGCGCAAATCAATTAACGAATGTTAAGCTTATAAACACCGATCAGCAACCATATGCTGCCAAACTAAGGAGCCGCCAAGAGGCCTAGCGTAGTCGTGCCATCTCCTCCCACGTATTCCGTGTTATCATCAGCGGAGCAATCCGGTTCTCTGCACCTCAAGGTCGGCAGCTAAACAACACGTTTGAGCTAACTTGTAGCAGAATCCCTACGGCCAGCGCCCGAACCACCACATAAAGCATGATCATCACAACCACTAAGGCTTTCCCCCGGCCAACAGCAAACACCCAAACCTAGATCAACTGGTTTGCTAGAGCTCGGTTTCATCTCATAATAAATCGTAATAAAATAAATAAATAGAAAAAAGAGTCGTGAGCGGATAAGAGGGAGGGAGGGGCGGAGTCCAGCACCGACCTGATGGGCACCGGCGGGCGCCGGCGCGCCGGCGCGACGAAGGGCGGGTTGCGTGAGGAGGAGGCGGCGGGCGGCGGCGGGGGGGCGAGGGTTTCGCGGGAGGAGGAGGTGACTTGCGGTGGACTGCGGCTCGTCTGGTTGGGAAGGGGAATCGGACGCACGGGGGGGAAGACGATGAGAGGGGAAGAAGGAGGCGGTGCGTTTCGGGAGAAGAGACGTGACGGGATCGAGGGATGGAAGGAATCGTACGGGGAGGGGATAATAATTTGTTCGTTTCCTTTATCCGGGGTTTTCCCTTTGCTCTGCGTCGCGCTGGTCGCCGAGTTGATTTTGGGAATCGTAATGTCTTGCGTATTAGAGGATTGGTCTGGTTAACTATCGGTACACCAGCAAAACACGTTTTCAAGTAAGTATAAGAGCATTCCTCGGAAAACAAAAAGTAGTATAAGAGCAGTGAACCAACATGTGGTTGGACGGTTAAAGAGATTGTATGCCTTTGATCGCAAAAAAAAAAAAAAGATTGTATGCCAGTCCATCAGGATTCGAGTCCTGGTGCTCGCATTATTTCTGAATTTATTTTCGGCGATGCGTTTTCAGTGGGAGGAGACGTTCCCGTCGACGACAAGGTGCCTACGATGACTTCGTAAATCTCAAGATAGTATGCCGGCTCAGTCTCTCGAAAGTGCTCATAGAGATAGTGTGTGCGTTTACAGGGATAAGTGTATGCGCGTATATACGAACGCTTGTGTCTGTACTGATGTTAAAAAAATAGTATAAGTGCATCTTTCTTTTTTGCGGGAGTAGTAAGGGCATGGCCGACGCTTTGCTTCAACCATGTGCCCCGTAGGCCACGTAGTCTCGGATGTCAGAAACGGTGGCCTCGCAGGATGTCAGTGTCACTTGTAGAAGAGAGTGTCGTTTCATGGAGAACGCTTGACATAATGGGAAAATGGGGGGTTGGAGATGTCAGAAACGGTAGCCTTGCAGGGTGTCAGTGTCGCTTGGAGAAGAGACCGCCTTATTACAGGGCGTCAAAAGTTGTTTAGAGTATAATATATATACAACACCAAAATGTGGTTCATAGGCATAGAAAAAGAATAATCTTTACCATTCGTTTGTGAGGCAAGAGCATCCACGCATTAGGGTTTTCATGCCTCTCGCCGCATAGCCGTCGGGCTGTCTTGTCTCCTATGGCCTTAGAGCCATGGGACATGCGGTGGATTCAGCGCTTACCGCGAAGTGGCACAGTTTTTAGATTTTTTTTAAGTTTTGTTAAGGTTTGTGTTATGCTCGGAGAGGCGAGGCGGTGGCTACACTCTAAAGATGAGATGAAGTTTTCCCACCTAGCCACCATCCCGATGGTGCTTCCGGCATTGTCGGGAGGGGTGTGGACGTTGGATCCTTCCGATTTACGCTTCTCTTCGTCGACAACGATTGTCGTTTTAGTGTGCTGGTCCTGTGGGGCATTAACAGGACAACTTACTGACTGTCTATTACAATAAGGTTTTCCCAGCTTCGGTGAGGAAGAGGCGATGACGACGAAGCGCCTTCGGCTCGCTTCAGTGCTTGTAGTCGTCGTTGTCTATGGACATGGATGTAATTTTTGCTTTTGATGTTCATTGTGTTACCTTGACAATTGATGAATAGATCGAAAGTTTTTTCAGCAAAGGAAAGTATATATCCATCTTCAACAGTTGCCCTTGATGTCTACTACGCAACCTTCTTCTTGTAGACTCATGTTGGGCCTTCAAGCGCAGAGTTTTGTAGGACAACAGTAAATTTCTCTCAAGTGGATGGCCTATGATTTATCAATCCGTAGGAGGTGTAGGATGAAGATGGTATCTCTCAAACAACCCTGCAACCAAATAACAAAGAGTCTCTTGTGTCCCCAACACACACAATACAATGTTAAATTGTATAGGTGCACTAGTTCGGCGAAGAGATGGTGACACAAGCGTAATATGGATAGTAGATATTTGTAACCTGAAAATATAAAAATAGCAAGTAACTAGTAACAAAAGTGAGCAGAAACGGTATTTGCAATACTTGAAAACAAGGTCTAGGGTTCATACTTTCACTAGTGCAAATTCTCTCAACAATGATAACATAATTGAATCATATAACAATCCCTCAATGTGCAACAAAGAATCACTCCAAAGTTTCTATCGAAGAACGTAGGACGAAAACGTGCATCAACCCCTATGCGTAGATTACCTCAATGTCACCTCGGGAATCCATGAGTTGAGTGTCAAAACATACATCAAGTGAATCAATAGAACATCCAATTGTCACCACAGATATCCCATCGCAAAACATACATCGAGTGTTCTCAAATCCAATACTCAATTCAACATAACGAAACATCAAAGAGCAAGACTCAATTCATCACAAGAAGGTAGAGGGGGAGAAACATCATATGATCCAACTATAGTAACAAAGTTTATGGTACATCAAGATCGTGCCAAATCAAGAACACGAGAGAGAGAGATATCAAACACATGGCTACTGGTACATAACCTCAGCCCCGAGGGTGAACTACTCCCTCCTCATCATGGAGACCGCCGGGATGATGAATATGGCCTCCGGTGATGATTTCCCCCTCCGGCAGGGTGCCGGAACAGGCTTCCGATTGTTTTTTCGTGGCTATAGAGGCTTGCGGCGGCTGAACTTCCGATCTAGATTTCTTTCTAGGGGTTTCGGGATTTATAGGAATTTTTGGCGTCGGTCTCACGTCACGGGGACGCTCGAGGGGCCCACAAGCCAGGGGTGCGCCCCTAGGCTTGTGGTTGCCTCGAGACTCTTCTGGTCCAACTCCGATGCTCCGTAGGTCCCTTCTGGTCCATAAAAAATATTCGTAAATTTTCAGCTCGTTTGGACTTAGTTTGATATTCATTTTCTGTAAAACTCAAAAACAAGGAAAAAACAGAAACTGGCACTGGACTCTAGGTTAATAGGTTAGTCCCAAAAATAATATAAAATAGCATATTAATGCATATAGAACATCCAAAACAGATAATATAATAGCATGGAACAACAAAAAATTATAGATACGTTGGAGAGTATTAAGCATCCCCAAGCTTAATTCCTGCTCGTCCTCGAGTAGGTAAATGATAAAAACAGTTATTTTTTATTGTGGAATGTTACCTAACATATTTATCAATGTAATCTTCTTTATTATGGCATGAATGTTCAGATCCATGATATACAAAACAAAATTTAAATATTGACATAAAAACAATAATACTTCAAGCATACTAACAAAGCAATCATGTCTTCTCAAAATAACATGGCCAAAAAAGTTATACCTACAAAATCATATAGTCTGGTATGCTTCATCTTCATCACACAAAGTATTAAATCATGCGAAACTCCGATGACAAGCCAAACAATTGTTTCATACTTTTGGTGTTTCTCAAGCTTTTTCAACTTTCACGTAAGATATGAGCGTGAGCCATGGATATAACACTATAGGTGGAATAGAATATGGTTGTTGTGGAGAAGACAAAAAGAATGAGATAGTCTCACATCAACTAGGCGTATCAACGGGCTATGGAGATGCCCATCAATAGATATCAATGTGAGTGAGCAGGGATTGCCATGCAACGGATGCACTAGAGCTATAAGTTTATGAAAGCTTAAAAAAACTAAGTGGGTGTGCATCCAACTCACTTGTGCACGAAGACCTAGGGCAATTTGAGGAAGCCCATCATTGGAATATACAAGCCAAGTTCTATAATAAAAAAAATTCCACTAGCATATGAAAGTGACAACATAGGAGACTCTCTATCATGAAGATCATGGTGCTACTTTGAAGCACAAGTATGGTAAAAGGATAGTAACATTGTCCCTTCTCTCTTTTTCTCTCTTTTTTTTGTTTATTTTGTTTGGGCTCTTTGGCCTCTTTTTTTATTTTGGGCTCTTTGGCATCTCTTTTTTTTAAGTTCAGAGTCTCATCCAAACTTTTGAAGGAATCATAGCTTCCATCATCCTTTCCTCATATGGGACAATACTCTAATAATGATGATTATCACACTTTTATTTACTTACAACTTGATACTAGAACAAAATATGACTATATAATGCCTCCGACAGTGTACCGGGATGTGAAATGATCAAGAGTGACATGTATACAAAATATGAACGGTGGCCTTGCCACAAATACTATGCCAACTACGTGATCATGCAAAGCAATATGGCAATCATGAAGTGTGTCATAATAAACGGAACGGTGGAAGTTACATGGCAATATATCTCAGAATGGCTATGGAAATGCCATAACATGTAGGTATGGTGGCTGTTTTGAGGAAGGGTATATGGTGGGTGTAATGCACCGACAAAAATTGTGCGGTACTAGAGAGGCTAGCAATGGTGGAAGGGTGAGAGTGCGTATAATCCACGGACTTAACATTAGTCACAAAGAACTCACATACTTATTGCAAAAATTTATTAGCTATCGAAACAAAGTACTACACGCATGCTCTGTGACGCCCGGATAATTAGGCTACAGTAAAACTCCGCTAATAATGCCATGTCACCTTTGTTACTGTTGCAAATCACGTGTTTGGTCGAAACGTTTCAAATTCAAAAATTAAATATTATCACACATCAAAAAATTTCAAACAATAAAATAAAAATGTCCGGGATGTGCAAATTAATGCATAGGAAATTATAGTGCAGAAGGCACTTATTTAGAAAATGCCTAAACATTTTAAGATGAATTAAAGCAAAAAAGAATAATGAAAAGAATAAAAATAGAAAAAAAACTAACTAAAAAGAAAAAGGAAAGCACCCCCGGGCTCCGGCCCAGCAGGCCACCCCCTCTCCCATGGGCCTCGGCCCACCAGGGCATCGCCTAGGCTGGCCCATCCGCCTACAACTACCCCCCTCCACTCCATCAAATCCTAACTGGTACCCCCACTTCCCTCGCACGATCCCCACCCCACTCTCACCCCGCGGACGCCGTTGCCGCGCGCCACCCCTCTGCACCTCGCCACCGCCCCGGATCGCCGTCGCCTGCCGTCGTTGTTGCCTCCTCGCCCCTCCTCTTCCTCGTGCGACGCTCGCCTGAAGCCGCGGCCACGCCTCATCGCCGACCTAACGCCGTCGACCGTCGTCACCGCCACCTCACCGCGCGTCCTCGTCCTCCTCCTTGACACCCACTGCCATAGTCCCTATGCCCACGCGGTGAGGCCCCGACCTCTCCTCTCTTCCTCGCCCCGCGCTCACCACAACCTCGTCGTGCCTGCGTCTGGACTGTGCACGCATCGCCGCGCCCGTGTGCCGAAGCTAGCGCTCCGGGCGGCACTTGCCACCCCACGCCTCTGGCCTCTCCTCCTCTTGCCGCGCTCGTGTCCCTGCGGCCAGCCCGCGCCCATGGCTGCCTTGTGCCCCGTCCTCTTCTTCCTCCCGCGACGCCGTCGTCCGCCGGCCCTGCCCTCTGCGGCCACCTGTAGCTGCTGCCCCGTTGCGGGCGCCGCTCGCCTTGCCAGGCCACCGCGCGCACGCGCACGCACCACCCCTGTGCCCCTGAACGCGCCCATGGTGGCGCCCCTCTTGTTCGTCTTCCTCGCTCACCACGCACGCGCGCCCGACCTTGCCCGCCCCCGCCAACTCCACCCGTCGCAGCCGCTCACGTCGCTGCTCACTGTCGTCGCCCCCCTGCTCCCCTGCAAGCGCGCCGCCCTGCCTATGCCCCGGCCTCGCCTCGTCCGCCCGACGACCCAGCACCGCCCGCATCACCACAGCCTCGCCCCGCCGTGGCCTCGCCGCTCCCACGCCGGCGCCGCGCCGGCGTTCTCCCCTCGCCGTGGCACCGACTGGACGCGCCCAGTCCGGGCGGCCGCACCCGCGTGCCCGCACGCCCGTGCACCCGTTAGGCCCTGGGGTCTGTGATAAATGGGGCCCCGCCCACAAAATGTCAAAAAGTAATTAAGAGAATTAATTAATTAACTTAATTAACATTGTTTAGTTAACTATTTAACTCTGATTAAACCTGCTAATTAAATGTTAACAAATAATTAGTCTTCAGCCTATGATGAACAGGACCCACACGTCAGTTTGACCAGTCAACACCCCTGTTGACAGCTGATGTCAGCATGCACTGTTCTGGATAATGTTGAATTAAAATAATTAAATAAATGCTAAAAATGATTTAAATCTTTTAAAATCAATATAAATAAGTCGTAGCTCGGATGGAAAAACTTTGTACATGAAAGTTGCTCAGAACGACGAGATGAATCCGGATACGCAGCTCATTCGTCCGCCACGCGTCCCTAGCATAGCGAACACACAACTTTCCCCCTCTGATTCATCTGTCCGAAAACGCGAAACACCGGGAATATTTTCCCGGATGTTTCCCCCCTTCACCGGTATCACCTCATACCACGTTAGGGCACCCCTAGCACCGTTACTTGTCATGTCATGCATCGCTATGCATCTGTTTGCATTATATTCATTGTTTCTTCCCCCTCTTCTCTCCGATAGACTACGAGACTGACGCCGCTGCTGGTGCCCCAATCGACTACGCTGTTGACGACCCCTCTTTCTTGCCAGAGCAACCAGGCAAGCCCCCCCCCCTTGATCACGAGATATCGCCTACTCTCCTCTCTACTGCTTGCATTAGAGTAGTGTAGCATGTTACTGCTTTCCGTTAATCCTATCCTGATGCATAGCCTGTCATTGTTGCTACAGTTATTGATACCTTACCTGGAATCCTAAATGCTTAGTATAGGATGCTAGTTTATCATCAGTGGCCCTACATTCTTGTCCGTCTGCCATGCTATACTATCGGGCCGTGATCACTCGGGAGGTGATCACGGGTGTATACTTATATTACATATTATATGATACTTGTGATGACTAAAGTCGGGTCGGCTCGTAGAGTACCCGCGAGTGATTCACGGATTGGGTCCGAAAGGACGTTGGTCTGGACGGTCCTCTGAGTGAACCTTTATGGCGGAGCGACAGGGCAGGTTGAGACCGCCTAGGAGAGAGGTGGGCCTAGCCCTGGTCGGTGTCCGTGGTTATTTCAAAATAACACGCTTAAAAAGATCTGGGTATTTGATCTGAGTCTGGTCACTGGCCTATACGCACTAACCAACTACGCGGGAACAATTATGGGCACTCGACATCGTGGTATCGGCCGAAGCCTTCGTGACGTCAGCGACTGAGCGGCTGATACGTCCATTTTGCATCATGCTTTTATATCGATACTTATTGCATTATGGGCTGTTACTACACATTATGTCACAATACTTATGCCTATTCTCTCTTATTTTACAAGGTTTACATAAAGAGGGAGAATGCCGGCAGCTGGGATTCTGGACTGGAAAAGGAGAAAATATTAGAGACCTATTCTGCACAACTCCAAAAGTCCTGAAACTTCACGGAAGCTATTTTCAGAATATATAAAAAATACTGAGCGCAAGAAATATACCCCCTGGGCGCGCCCCCTGCCTCGTGGGCCCCCTGGTGGCCCTCCGATGCCCATCTTCTGCTATATGGAGTCTTTCATTGAGGAAAAAATTATAAGCAAGCTTTCGAGATGAGACTCCGCCGCCACGAGGTGGAACCTTGGCGGAACCAATCTAGGGCTCCGGCGGAGCTGTTCTGCCGGGGACACTTCCCTCCGGGAGGGGGAAATCATTGCCATCGTCATCACCAACGCTCCTCTCATCGGGAGGGGCCAATCTCCATCAACATCTTCACCAGCACCATCTCCTCTCAAACCCTAGTTCATCTCTTGTATCCAATTCTTGTCTCTAAGTCTGGGATTGGTACCTGTAGGTTGCTAGTAGTGTTGATTACTCCTCGTAGTTGATGCTAGTTGGTTTATTTGGTGGAAGATCATATGTTCATATCCTATATGCATATTAATACCCCTCTGATTATGAACATGAATATGCTTTATGAGTAGTTACGTTTGTTCCTGAGGACATGGGAGAAGTCTTGCTATTAGTAGCCATGTGAATTTGGTATTCGTTCGATATTTTGATGAGATGTATGTTGTCTCTCCTCTAGTGGTGTTATGTGAACGTCGACTACATGACACTTCACCATTATTTGGGCCTAGAGGAAGGCATTGGGAAGTTATAAGTAGATGATGGGTTGCTAGAGTGACAGAAGCTTAAACCCTAGTTTATGCGTTGCTTTGTAAGGGGCTGATTTGGATCCATATGTTTCATGCTATGGTTAGGTTTACCTTAATACTTCTATTGTAGTTGTGGATGCTTGCAATGGGGGTTAATCATAAGTGGGATGCTTGTCCAAGTAAGGATAGCACCCAAGCACCGGTCCACCCACATATCAGATTATCAAAGTACCGAACGCGAATCATATGAACGTGATGAAAACTAGCTTGACGAAAATTCCCATTTGTCCTCGGGAGCGCTTTCTTCTATATAAGAGTTTGTCCAGGCTTGTCCTTTGCTACGAAAGGGATTGGGCCACCTTGCTGCACTTTATTTACTTTTATTACTTGTTGCTCGTTACAAATTATCTTATCACAAAACTATCTGTTACCTATAATTTCAGTGCTTGCAGAGAATACCTTGCTGAAAACCGCTTATCATTTCCTTCTGCTCCTCATTGGGTTTGACACTCTTACTTATCTAAAGGACTATGATAGATCCCCTATACTTGTGGGTCATCAAGACTCTTTTGTGGCGTCGTTGCCGGAGAGTGAAGCGCCTTTGGTAGGTGGAATTTGGTAAGGAAATTTTTTTATAGGTGGTGAAATTTACTGTCACTTGCTACTATGGAAAGTAATCCTTTGAGGGGCTTGTTCGGGGTATCTTCACCTCGACCAGTAGAGCAAAGAGTTGCTCCTCAACCTACTGAACCTACTGAAAATGAAAATGTCTATTTTTAAATTCCTTCGGGTATGATAGAAAAACTGCTAGCTAATCCTTTTGCAGGAGATGGAACATTACATCCCGATGAGCACCTAATATATGTGGATGAAGTTTGTGGATTATTTAAGCTTGTAGTTATGCCCGATGATGTTATCAAGAAGAAGGTCTTCCATTTATCTTTGAAGGGAGATTCATTGACATGGTATAGGCTATGTGATGATATGGGATCATGGAACTACAAATGATTGAAATTGGAATTTCATAAGAAGTTTTATCCTATGCATCTTGTTCATCGTGATCGCAATTATATATATAATTTTTGGCCTCGCGAAGGAGAAAGCATCGCTCAAGCTTGGGGAAGGCTTAAATCAATGTTATATTCATGCCCCAATCATGAGCTCTCAAGAGAAATGATTATTTAAAATTTTTATGCTCGGCTTTCTGACAACAATCGCACCATGCTCGATACTTATTGTGCTGGCTCTTTTATGATGAAGACTATTGAATTCAAATGGGATTTGTTGGAAAGAATTAAACACAACTCTGAAGATTGGGATCTCGACGAAGGTAAGGAGTCAGGTATGACACCTAAGTTTGATTGTGTTAGATCTTTTATGGATACCGATGTTTTCCGTAAATTTAGCACTAAATATGGACTTGACTCTGAGATAGTAGCTTCTTTCTGTGAATCTTTTGCTGCTCATGTTGATCTCCCTAAGGAGAAGTGGTTTAAATATCACCCTCCCATTGAAGTAAAAGTAGCTGCACCTATTAAAGTTGAAGAAAAGATTATCACTTATAATGATCCTATTGTTCCTACTGCTTATGTTGAGAAACCACTTTTTCCTGTTAGGATAAAATATCATGCTAAAGCTTCAACTATGGTTTGTAAAAGCAATATTAGACCCTATACACCTCCAGAGCAAGTTAAAGTTGAACCTAATATTGCTATTGTTAAGGATCTCTTGGCTGATAATATTGGTGGGCATGTTATTTATTTCTGTGATGAAACTGCTAGAATTGCTAAACCTTGTGCTAAAGAGAAACATAGACCTATGGTAGGCATGCCTGTTATTTCTGTTAAAATAGGAGATCATTGTTATCATGGCTTGTGTGATATGGGTGCTAGTGCTAGTGCAATACCTATTGACTTATACAAAGAAATTATGCATGATATTGCACCTACTGAGTTAGAAGATATTGATGTCATAATTAAACTTGCCAATAGAGATACTATTTCACCAATTGGGATTGTTAGAGATGTTGAAGTCTTGTGTGGGAAAACTAAATATCCTGCTGATTTTCTTGTTCTTGGTTCCCACAAGATAGCTTTTGTCCCATTATATTTGGTAGACCCTTCTTAAACACTGTTAATGCTAGGATAGACTACGAAAAGGATGTTGTTACTATTGGTTTAGGTGATATGTCTCATGAGTTCAACTTTTCTAAATTTCATAGACAACACCGGGAAGGGGAATTGCCTAGTAAAGATGAAATTATTGGTCTTGCTTCTATTGCCATACCTCCTAGTGATCCTTTAGAACAATATTTGCTAGACCATGAAAATGATATGTTTATGAATGAAAGAAGGGAAATAGATGAGGTGTTCTTTAAATAGGGACCTATTCTGAAACACAACTTGCCTGTTGAAATCTTAGGGGATCCTCCTCCACCCAAGGGTGATCCCGTGTTTGAGCTTAAACCATTGCCTGATACTCTTAAATATGCTTATCTTGATGAAAAGAAGATTGATACGTCTCCGTCGTATCTACTTTTCCAAACACTTTTGCCCTTGTTTTGGACTCTAACTTGCATGATTTGAATGGAACTAACCCGGACTGACGTTGTTTTCAGCAGAATTGCCATGGTGTTATTTATGTGCAGAAACAAAAGTTCTCGGAATGACTTGAAACTTCACGGAACATCTTTTCGGAAATAATAAAAAATCCTTGCAAAAGATGAAGACCAGGGGGCCCACACCCTAGCCATGAGGGTGGGGGCGCGCCTACCCCCCAGGGCACGCCCTCCTACCTCGTGGGCCCCCTGGAGCTCCTCCGACCTCAACTCCAACTCTATATATTTGCTTTCAGGGAGAAAAAATCAGAGAGAAGGATTCATCGTCTTTTATGATATGGAGCCGCCGCTAAGCCCTAAAACCTCTCAGGAGGGCTGATCTAGAGTCCGTTCGGGGCTCCGGAGAGGGGAATCCGTCGCCGTCGTCATCATCAACCATCCTCCATCACCAATTTCATGATGCTCACTGCCGTGCGTGAGTAATTCCATCGTAGGCTTGCTGGACGGTGATGGGTTGGATGAGATTTATCATGTAATCAAGTTAGTTTTGTTAGGGTTTGATCCCTAGTATCCACTATGTTCTTAGATTGATGTTGCTATGACTTTGCTATGCTTAATGCTTGTCACTAGGGCCTGAGTGCCATGATTTCAGATCTGAACCTATTATGTTTTCATCAATATATGAGAGTTCTTGATCCTATCTTGCAAGTCTATAGTCACCTATTATGTGTTATGATCCGTTAACCCTGAAGTGACAATAATCGGGATACTTACCGGTGATGACCGTAGTTTGAGGAGTTCATGTATTCACTATGTTTTAATGCTTTGGTCCGGTACTCTATTAAAACAAGGCCTTAATATCCCTTAGTTTACATTAGGACCCCGCTGCCACGGGAGGGTAGGACAAAAGATGTCATGCAAGTTCTTTTCCATAAGCACGTATGACTATATTCGGAATACATGCCTACATTACATCGATGAATTGGAGCTAGTTCTGTGTCACCCTAGGTTATGACTGTTACATGATGGACCGCATCCGACATAATTCTCTATCACCGATCCATTGCCTACAAGCTTTCCATATATTGTTCTCCGCTTATTTACTTTTTCGTTGCAATTGCTATCATCACTACAAAATACCAAAAACATTACTTTTATTATCATTACCTTTTGCTACCGTTACCACTACTATCATATTACTTTGCTACTAAACACTTTGTTGCAGATATTAAGTTTCCAGGTGTGGTTGAATTGACAACTCAGCTGCTAATACTTGAGAATATTCTTTGGCTCCCCTTGTGTCGAATCAATAAATTTGGGTTGAATACTCTACCCTCGAAAACTGTTGCGATCCCCTATACTTGTGGGTTATCAAGACTATTTTCTGGTGCCGTTGCCGGGGAGCATAGCTCTATTCTTTGAGTCACTTGGGATTTATATCTGCTTATCATTATGAAGAACTTGAGAGATCCAAAAACCAAGATTTACCCCTCAACTACGAGGGGTGGTAAGGAACTGCCATCTAGATCTGCACTTGATTCACCTTCTGTTTTGAGTAAGCTTGCGACACCTAAACCCGCTTCTGCCATTCGTTCTGATATGTCGCATGTTATTGATAATGCCACTTCGGCTATGCATGATACTTATGATGAAACTACTTCTATGCTTGATACTACTGTGCCACTTGGTGAATTTCTTGATGAACAACTTGCTAGGGTTAGAGAAAATGAAAATATTGAAACTAATAATATTGATGAAAGTGATGATGAAGACTCTTCCCCTAATCCTGTTATTCCTGAGGGTTATGTTTTTGAAAAAGAAGCTGCTCTAGCTATTTTAGCTTGCAAAGATAGATATGAGCTCAAGAGGTTATTAGCTAAATGGAAGCAGCAATCTCTTAATGCTAGAATGAAACTTGACCCTGCTTTTGCTACTTCACCTATCTGTGTTACTGATAAGGATTATGAATTCTCTGTTGATCCTGATATAATTGCGTTGGTTGAATCTGATCCTTTTCATGGCTATGAATCTGAAACTGTTGTGGCACATCTTACTAAATTAAATGATATAGCTACCCTGTTCACTAATGATGAGAGAACTCGTTACTTTTATATCCTTAAAATATTCCCGTTCTCATTAAAGGGTGATGCTAAGATATGGTTTAATTCTCTTGATCCTGGTAGTGTGCGTAGCCCCCAGGATATGATTTATTACTTCTCTGCTAAATATTTCCTTGCTCAAAAGAAACAAGCTGCTTTAAGGGATATATATAATTTTGTGCAAATTGAAGAAGAGAGTCTCCCACAAGCTTGGGGGAGGCTTCTCAAGTTACTTAATGCTTTTCCTGATCATCCTCTCAAGAAAAATGAAATACCTGATATCTTTTATAATGGACTAACCGATGCTTTCAGAGATTACCTGGATAGTTGTGATGGTTCTGTTTTCAGGGAAAGAACACTGGATGAAGCTGAAATTCTATTGAATAATATGTTGACAAATGAAAATAATTGGACACTTCCTGAGCCAGCTCCTGAGCCAATTCTTGAGCCTATTCCTAAGCCAACTCCGAAGAAAAGAGGTGTTCTGTTTCTCAGTCCTGAAGATATGCAAGAGGCAAAGAAATCTATGAAAGAAAAAGGTATTAAAGCTGAAGATGTTAAGAATTTACCTCCTATTGAAGAAATACACGGTCTTAATTTACCGCCTGTTGAAGAAACATATGATCTTAATCCATTACCTATTGAAGAAATACATGGTCTTGATAACCCGACACATGTAGTAAAGGTAAATTCTCTCTATAGATATGATAAAGCTGAAATCCCATTTACTAAGTTTGCTAGCCCATGCTTAGAGATGAGTTTGATAAATTTATGGTTAAGCAAGAAGACTTCAAGGCTTATTTTGGTAGACAATTGAAATACAATTCAAATATGCTTCAACACTTGGGTGATTATATGGCTAATGTCAAAGGGGAATTAAAACTTATTAGTAAACATGCTTCTATGGTTAACACTCAAGTAGAACAAGTACTTAAGACTCAAAATGATTTGCTCAATGAACCGAATAGTAAGAATAATGATAATGCTGTTAGAGTTATGACTAGAGGTGGTAGAATGACTCAGGAACCTCTGTATCCTGAAGGCCATCCTAAGAGAATTGAGCAAGATTCTCAGAGAAATAATATAGATGCACCTAGCCCTTCTAAAAGGAAGAAAAAGAAAAATGATAGGACTTTGCATGCTTCTAGTGAACCTATTGCCGAACCACCTGAGAATCCAAATGATATTTCTATTTCTGATGCTGAAACACAATCTGGTAATTAACCTGAAAATAGTGATAATTTTAATGATAATGTTCATTTTGATGCTCAACCTAGCAATGATAATGATATAGAAATTGAACCTGCTGTTGATCTTAATAACCCACAATCAAAGAATCAATGTTATGATAAGAAAGACTTTGTTGCTAGGAAACATGGTAAAGAAAGAGAGCCTTGGGTTCAGAAACCCATACATTTTCCTCCCAAACCATCCAAGAAAAAGGATGATGAGGATTTTGAGCGCTTTGTTGAAATGATTAGACCTATCTTTTTGCTTTTTGCGATTAACTGATATGCTTAAAATGAATCCTTATGCCAAGTATATGAACGATATTGTTACTAATAAAAGAAAGATATCAGAAACTGAAATTTCCACCATGCTTGCTAATTATACTTTTAAAGGTGGAATACCTAAGAAACTAGGAGATCCCGGAGTACCAACTATACCATGCTCCATTAAAAGAAATTATGTTAAAACTGTTTTATGTGATCTTGGAGCCGGTGTTAGTGTTATGCCTCTCTCTTTATGTCGTAGACTTTATTTGAATAAGTTGACACCTACTGAAATATCTTTGCAAATGGCTGATAAATCAACTGCTATACCTGTCGATATTTGTGAGGTTGTGCCTGTTGTAGTTGCAAACGTTACTATTTTAACGGATTTTGTTATTCTTGATATTCCCGAGGACGATAGTATGTCTATTATTCTTGGAAGACCCTTTTTGAATACTGCAGGGGCTGTTATTGATTGCACTAAAGGAAATGTCACTTTTCATGTTAATGGTAATGAGCACACGGTACACTTTCCAAGGAAACAACCTCAAGTTCATAGTATCAACTCTATTGGAAAAATTCCATCGATTATTATTGGAGGTTTTGAATTTACTCTACCTACTGTAAAAAAGAAATATGATATTCTTATTATTGGGGATGTGCATATCCCCGTTGAGGTAACATAGTGTTATTCAAAATTTCTCCGGTTCCATGTTATTCAGAATGAGTTCGTTAACAAGACTTGATCAACCTTGTTAGTGGATTTCTTTTGATGAGCATGAGTTGGATGAAACTAGAAGGCACAACCTTTTGTACCCTCCTTTTACTTTCTATTATTTATATAAAATAAAATAAAAATAGTATTTTCTGTCTGTTATCTGAATTATCCGTGCAATATAAAAATACCCCGAAAATAAAAGTTCTCCAAATGCCCTGAAATTTAAATATGATTTTTTCTGGAATATTTGAGAATATTTGGCACTGAGAACACAGCAGGAGGGGCATCCACCTGGCCACGAGGGTGAAGGGCGCGCCCTACCCCCCTGGGTGCGCCCCCTGCCTCATGGGCCCATGGTGGCCCTCCTCCACTTACTCCCTCACCCACACACTTCTTGTTCCTCCCACAAACATGAATATCCAGCTCAAGCACGAGTTCTAGCTCATTTTGTTGCCATTTTCGATCTCCTTGCTCAAAGCACCTCTCACAAAACTGCTTGGGGAGGTTGTTCCTTGGTATGTGACTCCTCCATTGGTCCAATTAGTTTTTGTTCTAGTGCTTTATTTATTGCAAATTTGTGCTGCTTAGGTGACCATGTTCTTGAGCTTGCATGTCAAATTTATATGGTTCCGAGTAGTTCTGATGCATGATATAGGCTCTAGGCACTTGTAGCAGTAGTTGTTATCAATTTTGTTGAGTTTGGTTTACTTTTATTTGAAGTTACTAAAAATTTCAGAAATTTTTGAGAGGAAGAAATATGTTTAGGAAAATGTACCGAGGTGGCTCTTCAAGGAAACAAGAGCTCAGGCTTGCAATGCGTGATGCTGATGATGAGCCACCAAGGGACGCTCCAGTGCGGCCCTGTGAATGGCCTTCGAAGGACTTCATGGATCGAGTGGTGATTAAGGAAGAATTTAACGCATATTTGCGTAATGCTGATCTTGTGAGCTTCGAGGAAGAAAAATGTCGTCAGTACCACTATCTCACTAGTTCCTTTGTGAGGAGGTTTGAATTTTCATCTTCATGTAATTCTCAGACTGTCCTGTTTGATCTTTATGAAAATTCTTATACTATGGACTTAGAGGATTTTACCACTGCTTGCAAACTTCCACAATGGGGTAGTGTCAGGGAACCTCGCAAATCTGAATTTAGAGATTTTCTTGCTAGTATAACTGTGGGGGAATCTAGAGATATAACACAAGCTACCATAGGGAGCATTCATTTTCTTGCTATACATTATTTTGCTCTCTTCATAGGTAGGTGTATAAATGGTAAAGATGAAGCATGTCATATGTGTGTCCCTGACCTCAGTATTCTTAGGAGTGCTGTGTTAGGAGACAAATCTTATAATTTGGGAGCCATTGTTGCATGTAGGTTGCATCTTAATAGATTTAATGGAGATTTCTTTGGTGGAATTTATGCAACCTGCTTAGCTGAATTTCTTGGTGTAACCATACGTAATGATGATATTGAATTGCCTCCTGCTTACCTAGACTTTAATGCTATGGTTCACCACCAGTTTGTTGAGAGGAATGAATCACCTCTCCAGCATCGCTTAATCTTTGACAGACGTCGTGTTGTCCGTATTACTCTCCCTGCTCCTGCCTTCTTTGATTATCAGGCAAAAGGAAGATATGTTATTACCAGAGAGGAGGCAGATGAGTACGAGAGGAGTGCGGAGGCCGCTCGTCGCCACGCTGCAGCTCAGGAGGCGATAGCCACTGCATCTCAGTACGATCCCAACTATTACTATGGATATCCGCCAGGCCAACCTGGCCATAGACCAACTTAGGCCAAAAGCCTAAGCTTGGGGGAGTACGTATTTCTCACCGACATTACATTCATGTTCACACACTCATTGCTAGATGTCGGTGCTCATACTTTTTCATTGTAATATCCATGCTAGTTTATTTTACCTTTTTATGCTTTCTTCTTGTGTGTTTAATAAACCTTAAGAAAAACCAAAAAAATTAGTTGTAGCTTTTAATTAGTTTACTTTCCATGCTTGTAGTAGTAATTAAAAAAAAGAAAACCCAAAAAAATTTCATGTCCTTCTTTTGCTTGTTGGGAGCTTTCCCGTGTAAATAGTTTCTTTTCTTTGGGGGTCGATAGGAGAAGACCATAATTAAATTGTTGAAGTGGCTCTTATGTGCATTATTGTTGATCTAACAAAAGAGCCCATATTGCCTTGTCTTCTCCTGTTTATTGAATGCTTGCAGATTCCAGCTTAGTCCAATGCACGTGCACTATTATTATTATTCACATCATTCGGTCGTGCAAGTGAAAGGCAATTATGACGATATATGATGGACTGACTGAGATGAGAAAAGCTGGTATGAACTCGACCTCTCTTGTTTTTGTAAATATGATTAGTTCATCATTCCTGATTCATCCTATTATGAATAAACATGTTTGCAATGACAACTAGAGATCATAGTTTCTTGTGCCATGCTTAATTAGCTAGGAGCTTATAATGGTTTACCTTGCGTGCCAACATGCTATTAAAATGGTTGTGATGTGGTATGATAGGGTGGTATCCTCCTCTTAATGATTTAAGTGACTTGACTTGGCGCATGTTCACGCATGTAGTTGAGACAAAATCAACATAGCCTTCACGATATTTATGTTCATGGTGGATTATATCCTACTCATGCTTGCATTCGGTGTTGATTAATTTTAATGCATGTTCATGACTGTTGTCGCTCTCTAGCTGGTCGCTTCCTAGTCTTTTTCTAGCCTTCACCTGTACTAAGAGGGAATACTGCTTGTGCATCCAACTCCATAAACCCCAAAGTTATTCCATATGAGTCCACCATACCTACCTATATACGGTATCTACCTGCCGTTCCAAGTAAATTTGTATGTGCCAAACTCTAAACCTTCAAATAAATATCCTGTTTTGTATGCTCGAATAGCTCATGTATCAACTAGGGATGTCCGTATCTTCCATGTTAGGCGGGTTATTCTCAAGAGGAGTGGACTCCGCTCCTCACTCACGAGAAAGTGGCTGGTCATCGGGATACCCAGTCCCATGCTTTATGCAAATCAAATCAAAATAATTGCAAACAAAACTCCCCCTGGGACTCTTGTTAGTTGGAGGCACTCGTTGTTTCGAGTAAGCCATGGATCGATGCTTGTTGGTGGAGGGGGAGTATAAACTTTACCATTCTGTTTGGGAACCGCCTATAATGTGTGTAGCATGGAAGATATCGCCATCTCTTGGTTGTTATGTTGACAATGAAAGTATACCGCTCAAAATAGTATTCACCTCTATTTCAAAACCGAGTTCTAGCACCTCTACAAATCCCTGCTTCCCTCTGCGAAGGGCCTACCTATTTACTTTCATGTTGAGTCACCATCCTCTTATTAAAAAGCACCAGTTGGAGAGCACCGCTGTCATTTGCATTCATTACTGTTAGTTTACATTGAGTATGACTTGACTGGATCTCTTTTACCATGAATTACAATGTCTAGTCAGTCCTTGATCTTTAAAGGTGCTCTGCATTTATGTTTTGCGGTCTGAGAAAGGGCTGGTGTGATACCATCTTGTTATATCATATTATGATTGTTTTGAGAAAGTGTTGTCATCCGAGATTTATTATTATTGCTCGCTAGTTGACTATGCCATTGATATGAGTAAACATGAGACCTATGTGTTATTGTGAATATGGTTAGTTCATAATCTTTGCTGAAAACTTGAATGTTGGCTTTACATATTTACATAAACAAGAGCAAACAGAGTTTGTAAAAGTTTTTCTTTTTCACTTTCAGTTTGCCAACTGAATTGCTTGAGGACAAGCAAAGGTTTAAGCTTGGGGGAGTTGATACGTCTCCGTCGTATCTACTTTTCCAAACACTTTTTCCCTTGTTTTGGACTCTAACTTGCATGATTTGAATGGAACTAACTCGGACTAACGCTGTTTTCAACAGAATTGCCATGGTGTTTTTTATGTGCAGAAACAAAAATTCTCGGAATGACCTGAAACTTCACGGAACATCTTTTCGGAAATAATAAAAAATCCTTACAAAAGATGAAGACCAGGGGCCCCGCACCCTAGCCACGAGGGTGGGGGGCGCGCCCCCCTACATCGTGGGCCCCCTGGAGCTCCTCCGACCTCAACTCCAACTCTATATATTTGCTTTCGGGGAGAAAAAATCAGAGAGAAGGATTCATCACGTTTTATGATACGGAGCCACCGCCAAGCCCTAAAACCTCTCGGGAGTGCTGATCCGGAGTCCGTTTGGGGCTCCGGGGAGGGGAATCCGTTGCCGTCGTCATCATCAACCATCCTCCATCACCAATTTCATGATGCTGACCGCCGTGCGTGAGTAATTCCATTGTAGGCTTGCTGGACGGTGATGGGTTGGATGAGATTTATCATGTAATCGAGTTAGTTTTGTTAGGGTTTGATCCCTAGTATCCACTATGTTCTGAGATTGATGTTGATATGACTTTGCTATGCTTAATGCTTGTCACTAGGGCCCGAGTGCCATGACTTCAGATCTGAACCTATTATGTTTTCATCAATATATGAGAGTTCTTGATCCTATCTTGCAAGTCTATAGTCACCTATTATGTGTTATGATCCGTTAACCCCGAAGTGACAATAATCGGGATACTTACCGGTGATGACCGTAGTTTGAGGAGTTCATGTATTCACTATGTGTTAATGCTTTGGTCCGGTACTCTATTAAAAGGAGGCCTTAATATCCCTTAGTTTCCATTAGGACCCCGCTGCCACGGGAGGGTAGGACAGAAGATGTCATGCAAGTTCTTTTCCATAAGCACGTATGACTATATTCGGAATACATGCCTACATTACATCGATGAATTGGAGCTAGTTCTGTGTCACCCTAGGTTATGACTGTTACATGATGAACCGCATCCGGCATAATTCTCTATCACCGATCCATTGCCTACGAGCTTTCCATATGTTGTTCTCTGCTTATTTACTTTTCCATTGCTATTGCTATCATCACTACAAAATACCAAAAACATTACTTTTATTATCATTACCTTTTGCTACCGTTACCACTACTATCTTATTACTTTGCTGCAGATATTAAGTTTCCAGGTGTGGTTGAATTGACAACTCAGCTGCTAATACTTGAGAATATTCTTTGGCTCCCCTTGTGTCAAATCAATAAATTTGGGTTGAATACTCTACCCTCGAAAACTGTTGCGATCCCCTATACTTGTGGGTTATCATATCCTGTTATTATTAGTGCTAACCTTTCAGAGAAGGAGGAAGAAAAATTATTGAAAACTCTGAAGAAGCACCATGCCGCTATTGGATATACTCTTGATGATCTTAACGGCATTAGTCCCACTCTATGTCAACACACAATAAATCCGGAGAAAGATGCCAAACCGGTTATTGATCACCAACGACGGTGAATCCTAAGATGAAAGAAGTGGTAAGAAAAGAAATACTAAATCTCCTTGAGGCAGGTATAATTTATCCCGTTGCTGATAGTCAGTGGGTAGGTCGTGTCCATTGTGTTCCTAAGAAGGAAGGTATTACTGTCGTTCCTAATGATAAAGATGAATTGATTCCGCAAAGAATTATTACAGGTTATAGGATGGTAATTGATTTCCGCAAATTAGATAAGGCTACTAAAAAAGATCATTACACCTTACCTTTCATTGATCAAATGCTAGAAAGATTATCCAAACATACACATTTTTGCTTTCTAGATGGTTATTCTGGTTTCTCTCAAATAAGTGTGTCAACTGATGATCAATCAAAGACCACTTTTACTTGTCCTTTCGGTACTTTTGCTTATAGATGTATGCCTTTTGGTTTATGTAATGCACCAGCTACCTTTCAAAGATGCATGATGGCTATATTTTCTGACTTTTGTGAAAAGATTGTGAGGTTTTCATGGACGATTTCTCCTTTTATGGATCCTCTTTTGATGACTGCTTAAGCAACCTTGATCGAGTTTTGCAGAGATGTGAAGAAACTAACCTTGTCTTGAATTGGGAGAAGTGCCAATTTTTGGTTAATGAAGGTATTGTCTTGGGGCATAAAATTTCTGAAAGGGGCATTGAAGTTGATAAAGCTAAAGTTGATGTTATTGAAAAGATGTCGTGTCCCAAGGACATCAAAGGTATAAGAAGTTTCCTTGGTCATGCCGGCTTCTATAGGAGGTTCATTAAGGACTTCTCAAAAATTTCTCGGCCTCTGACTAATTTATTACAAAAAGATATATCGTTCGTCTTCGATGATGATTGTGTAGAAGCATTTGAAATACTTAAGAAAGCATTAATCTCTACACCTATTGTTCAACCACCTGATTGGAATTTACCTTTTGAAATTATGTGTGATGCTAGTGATTATGCTGTAGGTGCTGTTCTAGGGTAAAGAGTTGATAAGAAATTAAATGTTATTCAATATGCTAGTAAAACTCTAGACAATGCCCAGAGAAATTATGCTACTACTGAAAAAGAATTCTTAGCAGTTGTATTTGCTTGTGATAAGTTCAGACCTTATATTGTTGACTCTAAAGTAACTATTCACATGGATCGTGCTGCTATTAAATATCTTATGGAAAAGAAAGATGCTAAACCTAGACTTATTAGATGGGTTCTCTTGCTACAAGAATTTGATTTGCATATTATTGATAGGAAGGGAGCTGAGAACCCCGTTGCAGATAACTTGTCTAGGTTAGAAAATGTTCTTGATGACCCACTACCTATTGATGATAGCTTTCCTGATGAACAATTTAATGTCATAAACGCTTCTCATACTGCTCCATGGTATGCTGATTATGCTAATTACATTGTTGCTAAATTTATACCACCTAGTTTCACATACCAGCAAAAGAAAGAGTTTTTCTATGATTTAAGACATTACTTTTGGGATGACCCACATCTCTATAAAGAAGGAGTAGATGGTGTTATTAGACGTTGTGTACCTGAGCATGAACACGAACATATCCTACGCAAGTGTCACTCCGAAGCTTATGGAGAACACCACGTTGGAGATAGAACTGCACATAAGGTATTACAATCCGGTTTTTATTGGCCTACTCTCTTCAAGGATGCCCGTAAGTTTGTCTTATCTTGTGATGAATGTCAAAGAATTGGTAATATTAGTAGACGTCAAGTAATGCCTATGAATTATTCACTTGTTATTGAACCATTTGATGTTTGGGGCTTTGATTATATGGGACCTTTTCCTGCCTCTAATGGATATACACATATTTTAGTTGCTGCTGATTACGTTACTAAGTGGGTAGAAGCTATTCCAACTAGTAGTGCTGATCATAACACCTCTATTAAGATGCTTAAGGAAGTTATTTTTTCGAGGTTTGGAGTCCCTAGATATTTAATGACTGATGGTGGTTCACATTTTATTCATGGTGCTTTCCGTAAAATGCTTGCTAAGTATGATGTTAATCATATAATTGCATCTCCTTATCACCCACACTCTTGTGGTAAAGTAGAATTGAGTAATAGAGAACTCAAATTAATTTTGCAAAAGACTGTTAATAGATCTAGAAAGAATTGGTCCAAGAAACTTGATGATGCATTATGGGCCTATAGAACTGCATATAAAAATCCTATGGGTATGTCTCCGTATAAAATGGTTTATGGAAAACCATGTCACTTACCTCTCGAACTAGAACATAAGGCATATTGGGCTATTAAAGAGCTCAATTATGATTTCAAACTTGCCGGTGAGAAGAGGTTATTTGACATTAGCTCACTTGATGAATGGAGAACCCAAGCCTATGAGAATGCCAAATTGTTTAAAGAAAAAGTTAAAAGATGGCATGACAAAAGGATACAAAAGCATGAGTTTAATATAGGTGATTATGTATTGCTATACAACTCTCGTTTAAGATTTTTTGCAGGAAAACTTCTCTCTAAATAGGAAGGTCCTTACGTTATTGAGGAGGTCTATCGTTCCGGCGCCATAAAACTCAACAACTTCGAAGGCACAAATCCGAAGGTGGTGAATGGTCAAAGAATCAAACATTATATCTCAGGTAATCCTATAAATGTTGAAACCAATGTTATTGAAACCATAACCCCGGAGGAATACATAAGGGACACTTTCCGGAACGTTTTAGACTCCGAAAAGGAATAGGTATGTGGTACGGTAAGTAAACCGACTCCAAAACAGTTCTAATGGCAATTTTTCTCTGTTTTGGAATATTTAGAAAAATAGAAAAATAAGAAGCAGTTCGGGAAGGACATGAGGGCTCCACGAGGGTGGAGGGCGCGCCCTACCCCCTAGGCGCGCCCCCCTGCCTCATGGGCACCACGTGCGCTCTCCGGACTCCGTTTTCTTGCACGTTACGTATTTTGGTCGGTAAAAATTCATTATATAGTCTCCTAGAGGTTTTGACTCCCGTATCACGCAACTATCCTCTATTTGTTTTTCGAGTTGTTTCTGCTGCAGATTAGAGCAAGGTGTCTTCTCAAGAGTCAGTCGGGGAGAGCCGGGTGTCTCATCCGGCATCGAGATGAATGACAAACAGCAATGCTGACCACTTTGGGCCAGCAACGAAGGAAGAGATGGAGGCTGATTTGAAGAGGATAGATGCCATGGAGGAGGATCAAGAAGTCACTTCTCGCTTCCGAGCTGGATTCACAGCGGGGGAACTACAGAGCTCGGCTATCCCAAACTCGGCTATCCCTTCCAATGTTAGATTTCTTTCTTATGAAAATATGAAGAAGAGTGTCACTTGTTCTCCCACAGCTATGCAACACCCTTGGGTGCAAGGAGCTTTGGCCGTTATAGGAAAGCTTCGAAAGGAAATAATGGACCTCAAGCAGCAAGTCAATAAGCTCGAAGAGGAGAATCGTATCCTGAGGGGCATCATCGCCAAGAATATCACATCACCATCCCCGAAAAAGGAGACATAATCACATGGGTATGGGCACTCCCCTTGGCAACTGCCAAGCTTGGGGGAGGTGCCCCGGTATCGTATCACCATCACTTTTATCTTTACCGTTTTTCTTAGTTTGATCCTTTTGATAATATTTTTATCTAGTAGAATAAAGTTTTAGTATGATCTAGTTGTGAGTTTTGCTTTATGATCTTCCTATGTAATCGAGTTCGTGAGCTATGTAATAAAGATTAGTGTTGAGCCAAGGGCTTGATTATCTTGCTATGATCTGGAGTGAATAAAAGAAAAGAGAAAGAATAAAAGAAATAAAAGAGATCATATGGATCTTATGGAGAGTAATGAGCTCACATACAAAAAGTATGATGATTAAAAGTTGTTGAGAGTTGACAAACATAGTTTTGGTCATCGTTGCAATTAATAGGAAGTAATAAAGAAAGAGAGGTTCACATATAAATAAACTATCTTGGACATATTTTATGATTGTGAGCACTCATTAGAATATGACATGCTAAAGAGTTGATGTTGGACAAGGAAGACAACGTAATGGGTTATGTTTTCTTACATCTGAGATACATTATATTGTCATGGATCATCCAACATGATTGAGCTTGCCTTTCCCCTCATGCTAGCCAAATTCTTTGCACCAAGTAGAGATACTACTCGTGCTTCCAAATATCCCTAAACCCAGTTTTTCCATGAGAGTCCACCATATCTACCTATGGATTGAGTAAGATCCTTCAAGTAAGTTGTCATCGATGCAAGCAATAAAAATTGCTCTATAAATATGCATGACTTATTAGTGTGGGAGAAAATAAGCTTTATATGATCTTGTGATATGGAAGAAATAAAAACGACAGACTGCATAATAAAGGTCCATATCAGAAGTGGCAATATAAAGTGACGTTCTTTCGCATTAAGATTTTGTGCATCCAACTATAAAAGCGCATGACAACCTCTGCTTCCCTCTGCGAAGGGCCTATCTTTTACTTTTATCCCCTGCCTTACATAAGAGTCATGGTGATCTTCACCTTTCCTTTTTACATTGTATCTTTTGGCAAGCACAATATGTTGGAAAGATCCTGGTATATATGGCTAATTGGATGTGAGTTTTCATGAACTATTATTGTTGACATTACCCTTGAGGTAAAACATTGGGAGGCAAAACTATAAGTGTAACATCCCAAATTTTCAATTTGGAATGTTATACAATAGATCATCATTGCATATCATATTTATTGCATTTTGGTTGATCCTAGAAATTTCACGCAACTCAAGGACCCTCGGAGAGAGTTGGGGATTTCGTTATTTTCATATATGATTTGTCTCAAATTTTGAAAATAGGATCATTTGATTTTATTTATTTTATCTTCAATTATTTCTATTATAAAAAAATTATGAGAGAGGGAATAAAATGACTTTCCCAAAATAAAGAAATATTGGGGATTTAATAAAAAATCAAATAAGATTTTATTTTGGTTTTATTTGCTATTTTATTTGAATTTAGGAAAAATTGCACGTTTTCAAAAATTGCATTTAGGGCCAAGAAAATGTTCATCCTCTTCCAAATATTTTATTTAGACGGTGAAAATTTGTTTTGGCATTTTTGGAATTTTATTTATTTTTCTAGAATTTTTTTAGTCACAGCGAAATTGTTTTAAAAAAAGAGACCCCGCGCCCGAGTGGGCCAAGGGCCCAGCCGAGTAGGCCGGCCCAGCCAGCCGCGCCGCCTCCTGCCCGGGTCGGGACAGGAGTCCCGACCGCCGCCGTCGCCGAGTCCGGGGAGGACCCGCTTCCCGAGGCCGCCCCTTCCCCAAGTCGCTGCCTCCCCCTTTATAACCCCGCCGGACCCCCTGCAGCCCACACCCGCTGCTGCCTCCCCACGCCGCCAGTGCCGCCGCTGCACGCCGCCCGCGCCACCTGTCGCCGCCGCCGCGCCGC
>NC_041386.1:82799531-82879648 GCF_002162155.2 Triticum dicoccoides
GCCGCCGCCCCGCACCGCCTGCAACCCCTGCCGCCGCCTGTAGCCGCCGCCCCGCACAACCCGCCGCCGCCGGAGCCTCGCCGGAGCCCCGAGCCGAGGTAGCCGCTGCCCCGGTTTTCTGAGAAAAGCCGTTACATTTTTTCTAGAGAACCCGAGTTTTCGTTTTTTTAAATAGATCGGTTTTTCTCCGGTTTATTTATTTAGCGAGCGTTCGCTCGTTCGTTCGTTTTACTGAACGCGTTCATCGTTTAGTTCCAGTTAACAAACGTTAACCCGTTCGTCGTTTTTCTTTTTCTCGGATTAAATCCGCGATTTTTCCGATCGCGATTTTTGATCCGATATTCGTTTTAGTTTAACTTTTTGCTCGTTTGTCGACATGAGGCGATTCAAGCGCCTGGAGTTTCGTCTCGAAACCCTCTTTCCGTTTAGCCAACTCAAACAACTTTTTGCCTCAGTAAAAATTGCCCTAGATTCAGATTAGTAAACAGAGCTTATTTCTTTTGCCGTTTGTCTTTCTTTGCTTCGTTCGATTTGGTTCTTTTTGCCAACCGGAGTTCTTAAGTTGAACTATCTGGTTAGATCTTTTATTCGAGTTTTACCTGTGCATTAGTTGAGTACATATTGTATGCTTGTTTGTTTGCGATAGAGTATCCGGAGTGCGCCGCTTGCTACTTCGAATCGCTAGGTTTCACGGATCATCAGCAAGGCAAGTAACACTTTGATCATACCATCCTACTACCTAGTTTTTATTGCATTAGATAAATCCTCACACCATTGCATGATTAGGATCTAACTAAATTGTGGGTCTGGGAAGTAGATGAGGTAGTACCTGTTACCTGTTTATTATCAAACCTTTGGGAGTTACTTCTACGTTTGCTTCTTATGCCATGCTATGCTAGTAGACGTGGATTGGGTGAGTGAAATCCATGACAGATGTGAGAATGTTAAATTAATGGTTTATCTAAGGTGGCAACTTAAATACACATCTGGGTGGATTGAGGCACCTAGGTATTCCAGCGATTGCCTGTTTTTCTTTTTGGACCGCCACCCAGGCTCAAAGGGATCATGAGATTATTCATACTGGAAACTTCCGTGTGCAGCCACAAGCTACTATGGGCTCTAGCATAGTTGACTAAGTCGTGCGAACTCTTACAGTGGTAGACTAGCAGATGTAGGGGATGTAGGTGGTACGGTCTACCCGATCGTAAGGTGCTAGCGCTTCTGAAAGACTATGTCTCGGTCATCCGTTTCTCAAACACCCTGTAGTGCGAGAATCCCAACGGAGGAGATCGAGTCTTGTGGGGAAAAGTGCGCAAACCTCTGCAGAATGTATAAACTAATCATGATTAGCCGTGTCCCCGGTTATGGACATCTTGAGTATCTAGTACTTGAATTATCATGTGAATCTCATCATGTTACTCTAATTAATTTTGTTGGGTTTTAATGTTGATGCTTAATTGGGATTGAGAATGCTGTCAACCATTCTCAATGTTTAACAACTACCATGATAGTTAAATAAAATTTATTCCTTTGCAGTAGGGGAAAATTGGCTTTATGCAAAACTGTAATTAGAGAGCTTTCCACCAGCCAAATATGAATGTATTATATCATTATTCTTTTATTGCTCTCTATGTGTTACATTGCCAGCATATTCCATGCGCTGACCCGTTTCGGGCTGCAATGTTCATGCTGCAGACTTTCCAGACGACGAGTAAGATGCCTTTTAGGTCGTGGTTCTATACTAAGTGATGTCGTTGGAGTTGATGGACTCACTTATCTTCCAAGCCTTCCGCTGTTATCGATTATTAGATGGCCTTAAGCCATATTTATTGTAATAAGTTCTCTTTTGAGACACTCGATGTAATAAGTGTGTGATTGCTACTCTATTATAAATCCTTCAAGTACTGTGTGGTGTCAGCATTACTGATCCAGGGATGACACCTGAGCACAGAGATTGGACCGTTTGAGGTCTGGTCGCTACAAGATGGTATCAGAGCACACGCTGACTGTAGGACACAACCACTAAGCTAAAGCCCTACATCACTACTCACTCTTCTCATTCTGACCTCTCATCTTTTCTACTCTTTTAGGATGGCGGATGCAAGGAACAAGTTCACGCAACCGGATGAAGATACACCCTTTGGACGTCACTTGAAGGAAGTCACTAGATACCTGAACATAGGAGTGCCAAGCTTCACCGGGACCTACAACGCCACATTTCCTGAAGAAGAGCGCTGGATGATTCAAGTTCAAGTTCCAGGAAGGACGTTCATGCCAGTCACTGAGCCCATAGAGTTTTCATTTGATGCACCAACATGGAGTCTAGGAAAGAGCATGGCAGCTCACATCGCCATGGGATGCATTGGAGAAGTTTACCGCAATGATCTAAAGGATACTATCTACCAGATTTGTGGGCGCCGAGATGAGCACTGGGAGATGATCAGCACCAGGAAGGATAGATCAATTGCAGCTTTTATCCAGGAGTTAAACCAGCACATTCGACGTCAGGAGAACCAGATGTGCGCCGACATGATAGATCTGAAGAAGGCAAAGACAAGAATCAAGGAACTAGAGGAAGAACTCAAGGCTACACGTGAAGATTATGAAGAGGAAATCGAAGTACTAGTGGACAAGAATGCCGACCTAACAATGAAGATCGGAATATTTATGGGAGGCCCTACACCAGTAGAGGAAGATAAAGAACCCAAGGAGATTCGCCCGGAAGACTCATCATCATCAACGACACCGACTCGGATCCAGATGATAGCAATGATGACTATGTTGATGAAGCTGGAGCAGATATCATGGAGTCTGCAACCAAAGAATATTTCTAGTAGACCACCCCAACAGTAGTAGTAGTCCCCCATGTAAATATAGTAGTCCAAGCACTTTTGCGATAGTTAGATCGATTGTATGCCCTTGCTTGATTGAATGAAGTGAATTGTTTGCTTTTGCCTCATGTGCATATGGGTAGTGTTTTCTCTCTAGACGCCTCTCTATTCTTAAATCTCATCTTTTCTAAACCCCTCAGATGCCTCCGAGATGTGACCCCGGATTTACCTTCCCACCAGAGCTCACTCAGTTGATCCAGCAGCAGAACACATTGATGCAGTTGCTAGTCCAGAATCAAAATCAGGGGAACAACAACAACAACCCACCACCACCACCACCAGTTGACCACTTAGCCCGTTTTCTTAGGCTGAATCCGCCGGTGTTTTCCAGTAGCACCGAGCCGATAGTAGCAGATGATTGGCTCCGCAAGACAGCAAGGGAGTTGACCACGTCAGGATGCACAGATGCGGAAAAGGTGAAGTTTGCCGCACATCAGCTTGAAGGACCCGCAACATCATGGTGGGAGAATTTCACAGCCACTTTCCCTGTCGACACTGTCACATGGGACCAGTTCCAGCAGGCTTTCCATACTGCCCATGTTTTAGCAGGAGCTATGGCCATGAAGAAGCGTGAGTTTCACAACTTGCGCCAAGGAGGACGGACAGTTGGCCAGTATGTGGAGGACTTTAGTAAGCTAGCACGTTATGCCCCAGATGACGTTGCTACAGATGCAGCTAAGCAGGAGAAGTTTCTGGAAGGACTGAATGATGAGTTGAGCATGCAGTTGATGGTAGCAACCTTCAACAACTACCAGGAGTTGGTAGATCGTGCTCTCATGATTGAAGGGAAGCAACAGCAAATTGAGAACCGTAAGAGGAAGTATGGACAAGGGAAGTACAATTCAGGAGCTCAGCAGAAGCCACGTTTTACCCCTAGGCGGGGAGGACATTCTCAGCATACCCATGGAGGAGGTAGCTCACACAATCACAATAGCACCAAGAATGGTAATGGGAATGGAGGAAGCAACGGCCAGAACCGCACCAACCCATCAACCCCAGCCAAGAGAGACCTGAGCCAAGTCACTTGCTTTAAGTGCCAGAAGACCGGACATTATGCCAATGAATGTCCTGAATCCCTGAATGGAAATGGCAATGGAAGCTCTGGGAAGAAGCCGAACCCTTTCAATAGGGGACAGGTGAACCACGTAAATGTGGAAGAGGTTGAAGCCCAGCCCGATGCAGTAATAGGTAAGTTTTTGGTTAAGTCATTTACTGCAATCGTTCTTTTTTATACTGGTGCATCGCATTCATACATATCAAGGGGATTTGTGGATAAGTATAAACTGCCAACCCTGGCCCTTAGGTCACCCATGTTAGTAACCTTGCCTGGAGTAGAGTATATGGCTAGTCTATGGTGTGATCGGTTACCATTAAGGATTGGTAACTACGTATTTCCCTCAGACCTAATAGTATTGGAATCTCAAGGATTGGATGTGATATTAGGCATGGATTGGTTATAAAAGTATGAAGGGAACATTGAATGTGCCAGTAAGTCAATCTTGCTTACCACCCCAAAAGGAAGCAGGATCAAGTATGTATCCCGGCATGTACCGAAAAGGACGCAAGTAAATTGCCTAACAGGAGTTGTGCAGGAGGAAGTACCAGTAGTGAAGGATTTCCCTGATGTATTTCCAGAAGAGTTGCCAGGCATGCCACCGGATAGAGACATTGAGTTTTTCATTGAGCTTTTGCCAGGCACAGGGCCAATATCTAAGAGACCATATAGAATGCCCGCAAAGGATTTGGAAGAGATTAAGGAGTTACTGGAAAAAGGCTATATTCGCCCAAGTTCTTCACCTTGGGGATCGCCGGTACTTCTAGCGGAGAAGAAGGACAGATCGTTAAGGATGGTTGTTCATTATCGAGGATTGAATGAAGTAACCATCAAGAACAAGTACCCACTACCGATGATCAATGATCTGTTTGATCGATTGCAAGGAGCTAAGGTATTTTCCAAGATCGATCTGCGGTCAGGATACCATCAGTTGAAAATTCGAGAATAGGATATACCTAAAATGACTTTTTCCACCAAGTATGGGTTGTACGAGTATACCGTTATGTCATTTGTCCTGACTAACGCACCTGCATATTTTATGAACATGATGAACAAAGTGTTTATGGAGTTTTTGGATAAGTTCGTCGTAGTGTTCATTGATGATATTCTAGTTTACTCGAAGGATGAAGAGGAGCATAAGGAGCATTTGCGTTTGGTACTTGGTAAGCTCAGAGAACATCAGTTGTATGCCAAGTTTAGCAAATGTGAGTTTGGTTGAAGGAAGTTGGATTTCTCGGACACATCATATTCGAGAAGGTATAGCAGTAGATCCCACTAAGGTTGACACTGTGACAAATTGGGAAGCCCCAACAACAGTTGGAGAGATTCGGAGTTTTCTTGGACTTGCAGGATACTACCAGAGATTCATTGAAAATTTCTCGAAGATTGCAAAACCAATGATGGAGTTGTTGAAGAAGGATACCAAGTTCATATGGACTGAGGAATGTGAGGCTAGTTTCCAGGAGTTGAAGAAACGCTTGGTTTCATCACCAGTGTTGATTTTGCCAGATCAGACCAAGGATTATGAGGCATATTGCGACGCTTCATGTCGAGTACTTGGAGCAGTGCTTATGCAAGAAGGAAGAGTTGTTTCATATGCCTCACGACAACTTAAGCCTCATGAGTTGAATTATGCTACGCATGATTTGGAGTTAGCAGCCGTAGTGCATGCATTGAAAACTTGGAGACATTTTCTCATTGGAAACCATTGTGAGGTGTACACAGATCACAAGAGTTTGAAGTATATTTTCACGCAGAAGGAGTTGAATCTCAGGCAAAGGAGATGGTTGGAACTCATCAAGGATTATGATATGAGATTGCACTATCACCCTGGAAAGGCTAACATAGTAGCTGATGCGTTGAGCCGCAAAAGTCATGTCAACACCTTAATGACGGGAGATTTACCAAGGGAGTTAGCCGAAAATCTTTGTGAGCTATGTTTGGAGATAGTTCCGAGAGGCTATGTAGCAGCATTGGAGATTCAGTCTACTTTGATGGATAAGATCAGAGAAGCCCAGAAGACTGACAAGGAAATTGCTTCTATTAAGGAGAAAATAAGCAAAGGAAAAGCTAAAGGATTTCGTGAGGATGAGCACAATACCCTATGGTTTGAAGACCGGATTTATGTGCCTAATGATTCAGAGATCAGGAAATTAATTCTGCAAGAGGCCCATGATTCACCATATTCGATTCACCCAGGAAATACCGAGATGTATTTGGATTTGAAGGATATTTTCTGGTGGACCGGAATGAAGAAGGATATTGCGGACTATGTAGCAGTTTGTGATGTATGTCAGAGAGTAAAGGCAGAGCATCAGAAGCCAGCAGGATTGCTACAGCCATTGCCGATACCTGAATGGAAGTGGGATAAGTTAGGCATGGATTTTATCACAGGATTGCCCAGAACTCGTTCAGGCTATGACTCGATATGGGCTGTAGTCGATCGTTTGACAAAGGTAGCTCATTTCATCCCAGTGAAGACTACCTATACTAGTGCCAAGTTGGCAAAGATATACATGACCAGAATTGTATGTCTGCATGGAGTTCCAAGGAGCATTGTATCAGATAGAGGAACCCAGTTTACCTCAAAGTTCTGGAATCAGTTGCATGAAACTTTGGGTACCAGGCTAGAGTTCAGTACAGCTTTCCATCCACAGACAGATGGACAGACCGAGAGAGTCAATCAAATTTTGGAGGATATGCTGAGAGCTTGTGCGCTATATTACGGATCTAGTTGGGACGAGAATTTTCCATACGCAGAATTCTCTTATAACAACAGTTATCAATCCAGTTTGAAAATGGCCCCTTTCGAAGCCTTGTACAGAAGGAGGTGCAGGACCCCGTTGTCATGGGATGAAGTTGGAGACCGTCAGTTGTTTGGACCAGATCTGATTAAGGAGTCTGAACAGAAAGTAAAATTGATTCGCGATAGGCTCAAGGTAGCCCAGTCCAGACAGAAGAGCTACGTAGATTCAAAACGCAAGGAGACAGTTTACGAAGTCGGAGACCGAGTTTATCTTCGAGTATCTCCACTTCGAGGAGTTAAGCGCTTTGGAGTTAAGGGAAAGTTAGCGCCACGTTTTGTAGGACCATACAAAGTTGTGGAGCGTATGGGAGAAGTAGCCTACAAGTTGGAATTGCCCGAAGGATTGTCAGGAGTTCACGACATGTTCCACATTTCCCAGTTAAAGAAGTGCCACACAGAGATGGCTGATATACCGCTAAGAGATACAGTGCCGCTGGAAGCGATTCAGTTGGACAGTGATTTGACCTATGAGGGGAAACCGGTCAAGATTCTTGAGTATGCCAACCGAGTCACCCGCAGCAAGGTTATCAAGTTTTGCAAAGTTCAATGGAGCTACCACACGAAGGATGAAGCCACCTGGGAACGGGAGGAAGACCTGTTGAAGGACCACCCTCACCTATTTTCTAGCCAACCCGAATCTCGAGGGCGAGGTCCATCTTAAGGGGGGTAGGTTTGTAACATCCCAAATTTTCAATTTGGAATGTTATACAATAGATCATCATTGCATATCATATTTATTGCATTTTGGTTGATCCTAGAAATTTCACGCAACTCAAGGACCCTCGGAGAGAGTTGGGGATTTCGTTATTTTCATATTTGAGTTGTCTCAAATTTTGAAAATAGGATCATTTGATTTTATTTACTTTATCTTCAATTATTTCTATTATAAAAAAATTATGAGAGAGGGAATAAAATGACTTTCCTAAAATAAAGAAATATTGGGGATTTAATAAAAAATCAAATAAGATTTTATTTTGGTTTTATTTGCTATTTTATTCGAATTTAGGAAAAATTGCACGTTTTCAAAAATGCATTTAGGGCCAAGAAAATGTTCATCCCGTTCTAAATATTTTATTTAGACGGCAAAAATTTGTTTTGGCATTTTTAGAATTTTATTTATTTATTTAGAATTTTTTTAGTCGCAGCGAAATTATTTTTTTAAAGAGACCCCACGCCCGACTGGGAAAAGGGCCCAGCCGAGCAGGCCGGCCCAGCCAGCCGCGCCGCCTCCCGCGCGGGTCGGGACAGGAGTCCCGACCGCCGCTGTCACCGAGTCCGGGGAGGACCTGCCTCCCGAGGCCGCCCCCTTCCCCAAGTCGCCGCCTTCCCCCTTTATAACCCCGCCGGACCCCCCTGCAGCCCACACGCGCCGCCACCTCCCCACGCCGCTAGCGCCGCTGCCGCATGCCGCCCGCGCCGCCTGTCGCCGCCGCCGCGCCGCAGCCGCCGCCCCGCGCCGCCTGCTTATACGTCCATTTTGCATCATGCTTTTATATCGATATTTATTGCATTATGGACCGTTCTTTCACTTTATGTCACAATACTTATGGCTATTCTCTCTTATTTTACAAGGTTTACATAAGGAGGGAGAATGCCGGCAGCTGGAATTCTGGGCTGGAAAAGGAGCAAATATTAGAGACCTATTCTGCGCAACTCCAAAAGTCCTGAAACTCCACGGAACATCTTAAAATAAATAAAGAAAAATCCTCGCCAAAGATGAAGGCCAGGGGGCCCACACCCTGCTCACGAGGGTGGGGGGCGCACCCCTAGAGCGCGCCCCCTACCTCATGTGCCCCCTGGTGGGTCTCTGACGTCCATCTTCTCCTATATGAGGTCTTTCGATGAGAAAAAAAATAAGAAGGAACCTTTCGGGACGAGACTCCGCCGCCACGAGGCGGAACCTTGGCAGAACCAATCTAGAGCTCCGGCAGAGCTGTTTTGCCGGGGATACTTCCCTCCGGGAGGGGGAAATCATCACCATCGTCATTACTAATGCTCCTCTCATCGGGAGAGGGCAATCTCCATCAACATCTTCACCATTACCATCTCATCTCCAAACCCTAGTTCATCTCTTGTGTCCAATCCTTGTCTCAAAGTCCGGGATTGGTGTTAGTAGGTTTGTAGTAGTGTTGATTACTCCTTGTAGTTGATGCTAGTTGGTTTAATTGGTGGAAGATCATATGTTTAGATCCAATATGCATATTATTACCCCTTTGATTATGAACATGAATATGCTTTGTGAGTAATTACGTTTGTTCCCGAGGACAAGGGAGAAGTCTTGCTATTAGTAGTCATGTGAATTTCGTATTCGTTTGATATTTTGATAAGATGTATGTTGTCTAGCCTCTAGTGGTGTTATGTGAACGTCGACTACATAACACTTCACCATTATTTGGGCCTAGAGGAAGGCATTGGGAAGTAATAAGTAGATGATGGGTTGCTAGAGTGACAGAAGCTTAAACCCTAGTTTATGCGTTGCTTCGTAAGGGGCTGATTTAGATCCACAGGTTTCATGCTATGGTTAGGTTTACCTTAATACTTTTGTTGTAGTTGCGGATGCTTGCAATAGAGGTTAATCATAAGTGGGATGCTTGTTCAAGTAAGAACAACACCCAAGCACCGGTCCACCCACATATCAAATTATCAAAGTATCGAACGCGAATCATATGAACGTGATGAAAACTAGCTTGATGATATTCCCATGTGTCCTCGGGAGCACTTTTCCTATTATAAGAGTTTGTTCCGGCTTGTCCTTTGCTACAAAAAGGATTGGGCCACCTTGCTGCACTTTATTTACTTTTGTTACTTGTTGCTCGTTACAATTTATCTTATCACAAAACTATCTGTTACCACTTATTTCAGTACTTGCAGAGAATACCTTGCTGAGAACCGCTTATCATTTCCTTCTGCTCCTCGTTGGGTTCGACACTCTTACTTATCGAAAGGACTACGATAGATCCCCTATACTTGTGGGTCATCAAGACTCTTTTCTGGCGCCGTTGCCGGGGAGTGTAGCGCCTTTGGTAGGTGGAATTTGGTAAGGAAAAAATTATATAGTGTTCTGAAATTTACTGTCACTTGTTACTATGGAAAGTAATTCTCTGAGGGGCTTGTTCAGGGTATCTTCACCCCGTCCAGTGGAGCAAAGAGTTGCTCCTCAACCTACTGAACCTATTGAAAATGAAACTCCTTTTGAATTTCCTTCGGGTATGATGGGAAAACTGCTAGCTAACCCTTTTACAAGAGATGGAACAAAGCATCCTGATGAGCACTTAATATATGTGGATGAAGTTTGTGGATTATTTAAGCTTGCAGGTATACCCGATGATGTTGCTAAGAAGAAGGTCTTCCCTTTATCTTTGAAGGGAGACGCATTGATATGGTATAGGCTATGTGATGATATGAAATCATGGAACTATAAAAGATTGAAATTGGAATTCCATCAAAAGTATTGCCCTATGCATCTTGTTCATCTTGATCGCAATTATATATATATTTCTGGCCTCGCGAAGGAGAAAGCATTGGTCAAGCTTGGGGGAGGCTTAAATCAATGTTATATCCATGCCCCAATCATGAGCTCTCGAGAGAAATAATTATGCAAAGTTTTTATGCTCGGCTTTCTCATAATAATCAAACCATGCTCGATACTTCTTGTGCTGGCTCTTTTATGATGAAGACTATTGAATTCAGATGGAATTTATTGGATAGAATTAAACGCAACTCTGAAGATTGGGACCTCGACGAAGGTAAGGAGTGAGGTATGACACCTAAGTTTGATTGTGTTAAATCTTTTATGGACACCGACATTTTCCGTAAGTTTAGCACTAAATATGGACTTGACTCTGAGATAGTAGCTTCTTTGTGTGAATCTTTTGCTACTTATGCTGATCTCCCTAAGGAGAAGTGGTTTAAATATCATCCTCCCATAGATGTAAAAGTAGCTGCACCTATTAAAGTTGAAGAAAAGACTGCCACTTATAATGATCCTATTGTTCCTACTTCTTATGTTGAGAAACCACGTTTCCCTGTTAGAGTAAAGGATCATGCTAAAGCTTCAACTGTTGTTCGTAAAAGCAATATTAAAACTTATACACCCCCTGAGCAAGTTAAAATAGAACCTAATATTGCTATTGTTAAAGATCTCTTGTCCAATAATATTGATGGGCATGTTATTCAGTTCGAAGGTGAAACTGCTAGAATTGCTAAACCTTGTGCTAAAGATAAACATAGACCTGTGGTAGGCGTGCCTATTATTTCTGTTAAAATAGGAGATCATTGTTATCATGGCTTATGTGATATGGGTGCGAGTGCTAGTGTTATACCGCATACTTTATACAAAGAAATTAAGAATGAAATTGCACCTGCTGAGTTAGAAGGTATTGATGTCACAATTAAACTTGCCAATAGAGATACTATTTCAACAATTGGCATTGTTAGAGATGTTGAAGTCTTGTGTGGGAAAACTAAATATCCTGCTGATTTTCTTGTTCTTACTTCTCCGCAAGATAGCTTTTGTCCCATTATATTTGGTAGACCCTTCTTGAACACTGTTAATGCTAGGATAGATTGCGAAAAGAATGTTGTTACTATTGGCTTGGATGATATGGTTCATGAGTTTAATTTCTCTAAATTTAGTAAACAACATCATGAGGAAGAATTACCTAGTAAGGATGAAATTATTGGTCTTGCTTCTATTGCCGTACCTCCTAGTGATCCTTTAGAACACTATTTGCTAGACCATGAAAATGATATGTTCATGAATGAAAGAAGGGAAATAGATGAAGTATTCTTTAAACAGGAACCTATTTTGCATCACAATTTGCCCGTTGAAATTTTAGGGGATCCTCCTCCACCCAAGGGTGATCCCGTGTTTGAGCTTAAACCGTTGCCTGATAATCTTAAATATGCTTATCTTGATGAAAAGAAGATATATCCTATTATTATTAGTGCTAACCTTTCAGAGCATGAAGAAGAAAGATTATTGAAAACTCTGAAGAAGCATCGTGCTGCTATTGGATATACTCTTGATGATCTTAAGGGCATTAGTCCCACTCTATGTCAACATAAAATAAATTTGGAGGCGGACGCCAAACCAGTTCGTGATCCTCAACGACGTTTGAATCCTAAAATGAAAGAAGTGGTAAGAAAAGAAATACTCAAGCTTCTGGAGGCAGGTATAATTTATCCCGTTGCTGATAGTCAGTGGGTAAGTCCTGTCCATTGTGTCCCTAAGAAGGGAGGTATTACTGTTGTTCCTAATGATAAAGATGAATTGGTCCCACAAAGAATTATTACATGTTATAGGATGGTAATTGATTTCCGTAAATTAAATAAGGCTACTAAGAAAGATCATTACCCCTTACCTTCTATTGATCAAATGCTAGAAAGATTATGCAAACATACACACTATTGCTTTCTAGATGGTTATTCTGGTTTCTCTCAAATACCTGTGTTGGCTAGAGATCAATCAAAGACTACTTTTACATGCCCTTTTGGTACTTTTGCTTATAGACGTATGCCTTTTGGTTTATGTAATGCACCTGCTACCTTTCAAAGATGCATGATGGCTATATTCTCTGACTTTTGTGAAAATATTTGTGAGGTTTTCATGGACGATTTTTCCGTCTATGGTTCCTCTTTTGATGATTGCTTGAGCAATCTTGATCGAGTTTTGTAGAGATGTGAAGAAACTAATCTTGTCTTGAATTAGGAAAAGTGCCACTTTATGGTTAATGAAGGTATTGTCTTGGGGCATAAAGTTTCTGAAAGAGGTATTGAAGTTGATAAAGCCAAGGTCGATGCTATTGCAAAGATGCCATGTCCCAAGGATATCAAAGGTATAAGAAGTTTTCATGGTCACGCTGGATTTTACCGGAGGTTCATTAAGGACTTCTCAAAAATTTCTCGGCCTCTGACTAATTTATTGTAAAAAGATATACCATTTGTCTTTGATGATGATTGTGTAGAAGCATTTGAAATACTTAAGAAAGCATTAGTCTCTGCACCTGTTGTTCAGCCACCCGATTGGAATTTACCCTTTGAAATTATGTGTGATGCTAGTGATTATGCTGTAGGTGCTGTTCTAGGGCAAAGAGTTGATAAGAAATTAAATGTTATTTATTATGCTAGTAAGACTCTAGACAATGCTCAAAGAAATTATGCTACTACTGAAAAAGAGCTTTTAGTAGTTGTATTTGCTTGTGATAAGTTCAGACCTTATATTGTTGATTCTAAAGTAACTATTCACACTGATCATGCTGCTATTAAATACCTTATGGAAAAGAAAGATGCTAAACCTAGACTTATTAGATGGGTTCTCTTGCTACAAGATTTTGATTTGCATATTGTTGATAGAAAGGGAGCTGAGAACCCCGTTGCAGACAACTTGTCTAAGTTAGAGAATGTTCTTGATGACCCATTACCCATTAATGATAGCTTCCCTGATGAACAATTAAATGTTATAAGTACTTCTCGTAGTACTCCATGGTATGCTGATTATGCTAATTATATTGTTGCTAAGTTTATACCACCTAGCTTCACATACCAGCAAAAGAAAAAGTTTTTTTATGACTTGAGACATTACTTTTGGGATGACCCACATCTTTATAAAGAAGGAGTAGATGGTGTTATTAGACGTTGTGTACCTGAGAATGAACAGGAACAGATCCTACGCAAGTGTCATTCCGAAGCTTATGGAGGACACCACGCTGGAGATAGAACTGCACATAAGGTATTGCAATCTGGTTTTTATTGGCCTACTCTCTTCAAGGATGCACGTAAGTTTGTCTTGTCTTGTGATGAATGTGAAAGAATTGGTAATATTAGTAGACGTCAAGAAATTCCTATGAATTATTCTCTTGTTATTGAACCGTTTGATGTTTGGGGCTTTGATTATATGGGACCTTTTCCTGCCTCTAATGGATACACACATATTTTAGTTGTTGTTGATTACGTTACTAAGTGGGTAGAAGCTATTCCAACTAGTAGTGCTGATCATAACACGTCTATTAAAATGCTTAAGGAAGTTATTCTTCTGAGGTTTGGAGTCCCTAGATATTTAATGACTGATGGTGGTTCACACTTTATTCATGGTGCTTTCCGTAAAATGCTTGCTAAGTATGATGTTAATCATAGAATTGCATCTCCTTATCACCCACAGTCTAGTGGTCCAGTAGAATTGAGCAATAGAGAGCTCAAATTAATTTTGCAAAAGACTGTTAATAGGTCTAGAAAGAATTGGTCCAAAAAACTTGACGATGCATTGTGGGCTTATAGAACTGCATACAAAAATCCTATGGGTATGTCTCCGTATAAAATGGTTTATGGAAAAGCATGTCACTTACCTCTCGAACTAGAACATAAGGCATATTGGGCTATTAAAGAGCTAAACTATGATTTTAAACTTGCCGGTGAGAAGAGGTTATTTGATATTAGCTCACTTGATGAATGGAGAACCCAAGCTTATGAAAATGCCAAGTTGTTTAAAGAAAAAGTTAAAAGATGGCATGACAAAAGGATACAAAAGCGTGAGTTTAATGTAGGTGATTATGTATTGCTATACAACTCTCGTTTAAGATTTTTTGCAGGAAAACTTCTCTCTAAATGGGAAGGCCCCTATGTTATCGAAGAGGTCTATCGTTCCGGTGCCATAAAAATCAACAACTTCGAGGGCACAAATCCAAAGGTGGTAAACGGTCAAAGAATCAAACATTATATCTCAGGTAATCCCATAAATGTTGAAACCAATATTATTGAAACCGTAACCCCGGAGGAATACATAAGGGACACTTTCCAGAACGTTTCAGACTCCGAAAAGGAATAGGTATGTGGTACGGTAAGTAAACAGACTCCAAAACAATTTTTAAGGAAATATTTCTCCGTTTTGGAATATTTAGAAAAATACAAAAATAAGTAGCAGTCCGGGAAGGACACGAGGGTGGTGGGCGCGCCCTACCCCTCTGGGCGCCCCCTACCTCGTGAGCACCTCGTGTGCCTTCCGGACTCCGTTTTCTTGCACGTTACATATTTTGGTCGGTAAAAATTCATTATATATCCTCCCGAAGGTTTTGACTCCCGTATCATGCAAATCTCCTCAGTTTTTGTTTCTGAGCTGTTGCTGCTGCAGATTAGAGCAAGATGTCTTCTCAAGAGTCAATCGGGGAGAGCCGGATATCTAATCCGGCACCGGAACCAAGGGCAAACAGCGATGCTGACCACTTTGGGCCATCAACGGAGGAAGAGATGGAGGCTGACTTGATGAGAGTAGATGCCATGGAGGATCAAGAAGTCACCTCTCGCCTCCGAGCTTGGTTCATGATGGGGGAACTATAGAGCTCAGCTATTCCAAATTCGGTTATCCCTTCTAATGTTAGATTTCTTTCTTATGAAAATATGAAGAGGAGTGTCACTTGTTCTCCCGTAGCTATGCAACACCCTTGGGTGCAAGGAGCTTTAGCTGTCACAGGAAAGCTTCATAAGGAAATAATGGACCTCAAACAGCAAGTCAATAAGCTCGAGGAGGTGAACCGCATCCTGAGGGGAATCATCGCCAAGAATATTACACCGACAACAAAGAAGGAGATATAATCACATGGGTATGGGCACTCCCCTTGGCAACTGCCAAGCTTGGGGGAGGTGCCCCGGTATCGTATCACAATCACAACTCCTATCTTTACCATTTTTTCTTCGCTCGATCCTATTAGTAGTATCTTGATCTAGTAGAATAAAGTTTATGGCATGATCTAGTTTTGAGTTTGCTTTATGATCTCTCTTTGTAATCGAGTCTGTGAGCTATATATAATAAAGATTAGTGTTGATTCAAGGGCTTGATTATTTTGCCATGATCTTGGGTGAATAAAAGAAAAGAGAAAAAGAAAAAAAAGAAAAAAAAAGTTCATATTGATCTTATTGAGAGTAATGATTTCACATAGAAAGAGTATGATGATTAAAAGTTGTTGGGAGTTGGCAGACATAGCTTTGGTCATTGTTGCAATTAATAGGAAGTAATAAGGGAAGAGAGGTTTTCACATATAGATATATTATCATTGGCATCTTTTATGATTGGGAGCACTCATTAAAATATGACATGCTAAAGAGTTGATGTTGGACAAGGAAGACAACCTAATGAGTTATGTCTTTCTTATATTTGAGATAAAGTATGTTGTCATGGATCCTCTAACTTGATGAGCTTGCCTTTCCTCCTCATGCTAGCCAAATTCTCAGCACCAAGTAGAAATACTACTTGTGCTTCCAAATACCCTTAAACCAGTTTTGCCATGAGAGTCCACCATATCTACCTATGGATTGAGTAAGATCCTTCAAGTAAGTTGTCATTGGTGCAAAGCAATAAAAATTGCTCTAAATATGTATGATTGATTGGTGTGGGAGAAATAAGCTTTATACGATCTTGTGATGTGGAAGTAATAAAAGCGATGGACTGCATAATAAAGGTTCATATCATAAGGGGCAATATAAAGTGACGTTCTTTCGCATTGAGATTTTGTGCATCCAACCATAAAAGTGCATGGCAACCTCTGCTTCCCTCTGCGAAGGGCCTATCTTTTATTATTATCTTCTACCTTATGCAAGAGTCACGGTGATCTTCACCTTTTCTTTTTCATTTTATCCTTTGGCAAGCTCGGCATGTTGGAAAGAACATGATATATATATATCTAATTGGATGTAGGGGAGCATGAACCATTATTGTTGACATTACCCTTGAGGTAAAAGGTTGTGGGGCAAAACTATAAGCCCCTATCTTTCTCTGTGTCCGATTAAAACTCCATAACCACAAGTATTGCGTGAGTGTTAGCAATTATGGAGGACTAAATGATAGTTGAGTATGTGGACTTGCTTTTTAGCTCTGACATAGACTCTTTCCGATGTTATGATGAATTGCAGTTGTTTCAATGACTAAGATTATAGTTTGTCGGAGCCCAATAAGGTTTATGATTTATACTCTTGCATTGTGAATAGATCATCACTTGAACATAAGTAAACATATGACAAAATTTATATATGTTGCTGTTATGAGAATAATCATGATGCCTTCATGTCCGTATTTTATTTTTATCGACGCCTCTACCTCTAAACATGAGGACATATTTATTGTTATCGGCTTTTCGCTTGAGGACAAGCGAGGTCTAAGCTTGGGGGAGTTGATACGTCCATTTTGCATCATGCTTTTATATCGATATTTATTGCATTATCGACTGTTATTTCACTTTATGTCACAATACTTATGGCTATTCTCTCTTATTTTACAAGGTTTACATAAGGAGGGAGAATGCCGGCAGCTGGAATTCTGGGCTGGAAAAGGAGCAAATATTAGAGACCTATTCTGCGCAACTCCAAAAGTCCTGAAACTCCACGGAACATCTTAAAATAAATAAAGAAAAATCCTTGCCAAAGATGAAGGCCAGGGGGCCCACACCCTGCTCACGAGGGTGGGGGGCACGCCCCCCTAGGGCGCCCCCTACCTCGTGGGCCCCCTGGTGGGTCTCCGACATCCATCTTCTCCTATATGAGGTCTTTCGATGGGAAAAAAAAGAAGGAACCTTTCGGGACGAGACACCGCCGCCACGAGGCGGAACCTTGGCGGAACCAATCTAGAGCTCCGACAGAGCTGTTCTACCGAGGATACTTCCCTCCGGGAGGGGGAAATCATCACCATCGTCATTACCAACGCTCCTCTCATCGGGAGAGGGAAATCTCCATCAACATCTTCACCAGCACCATCTCATCTCCAAAGCCTAGTTCATCTCTTGTATCCAATTCTTGTCTCAAAGTCCGGGATTGGTGCTAGTTGGTTGCTAGTAGTGTTGATTACTCCTTGTAGTTGATGCTAGTTGGTTTAATTGGTGGAAGATCATATGTTTAGATCCTATATGCATATTATTACCCCTCTGATTATGAACATGAATATGCTTTGTGAGTAATTATGTTTGTTCCTGAGGACAAGGGAGAAGTCTTGCTATTAGTAGTCATGTGAATTTGGTATTCGTTTGATATTTTGATAAGATGTATGTTGTCTAGCCTCTAGTGGTGTTATGTGAACATCGACTACATAACACTTCACCATTATTTGGGCCTAGAGGAAGGCATTGGGAAGTAATAAGTAGATGATGGGTTGCTAGAGTGACAGAAGCTTAAACCCTAGTTTATGAGTTGCTTCGTAAGGGGCTGATTTGGATCCACATGTTTTATGCTATGGTTAGGTTTACCTTAATACTTTTGTTGTAGTTGCAGATGCTTGCAATAGAGGTTAATCATAAGTGGGATGCTTGTTCAAGTAAGAACAACACCCAAGCACCGGTCCACCCACATATCAAATTATCAAAGTATCAAACGTGAATCATATGAACGTGATGAAAACTAGCTTGATGATATTCCCATGTGTCCTCGGGAGCGCTTTTCCTATTATAAGAGTTTGTTCCGGCTTGTCCTTTGCTACAAAAAGGATTGGGCCACCTTGCTGCACTTTATTTACTTTTGTTACTTGTTGCTTGTTACAATTTATCTTATCACAAAACTATCTGTTACCACTTATTTCAGTACTTGCAGAGAATACCTTGCTGAAAACCGCTTATCATTTCCTTCTGCTCCTCGTTGGGTTCGGCACTCTTACTTATCGAAAGGACTACGATAGATCCCCTATACTTGTGGGTCATCACCTGCATCCCCTGCCGACGCCTGCCGCCGCCGCCCCGCACCACCCGCCGCCGCCGGAGCCTCGCCGGAGCCCCGATCCGAGGTAGCCGCCGCCCCGGTTTTCTGAGAAAAGCCGTTACAGTTTTTTTAGAAAACCCGAGTTTTCGTTTTTTTAAATAGATCGGTTTTTCTCCGGTTTATTTATTTAGCGAGCGTTCGCTCGTTCGTTCGTTTTACTGAATGCGTTCATCGTTTAGTTCCAGTTAACAAACGTTCATTCGTTAACCCGTTCGTCGTTTTTCTTTTTCTCGGATTAAATCCGCGATTTTTCTGATCGCGATTTCTGATCCGATATTCGTTTTAGTTTAACTTTTCGCTCGTTTGTCAGAATCAGGCGATTCAAGCGCCTAGAGTTTCATCTCGAAACCCTCTTTCCGTTTAGCCAACTCAAACACGTTTTTTCCTCAGAAAAAATTTCCCTAGATTCAGATTAGTAAACGGAGCTTATTTCTTTTGCCGTTTGTCTTTCGTTGCTTCGTTCGATTTGGTTCTTTTTGCCAACCGGAGTTCTTAAGTTGAACTATCTGGTTAGACCTTTTATTCGAGTTTTACCTGTGCATTAGTTGAGTACTTATTGTATGCTTGTTTCTTTGCGATAGAGTATCCGGAGTGCGTCGCTTGCTACTTCGAATCACTAGGTTTCACGGATCATCAGCAAGGCAAGTAACACTTTGATCATACCATCCTACTACCCAGTTTTTATTGCATTAGATAAATCCTCACACCATTGCATGATTAGGATCTAATTAAATTGTGGGTCTGGGAAGTAGATGAGGTAGTACCTATTACCTGTTTATTATCAAACCTTTGGGAGTTACTTCTACGTTTGCTTCTTATGCCATGCTATGCTAGTAGACGTGGATTGGGTGAGTGAAATCCATGACAGATGTGAGAATGTTAAATTAATGGTTTATCTAAGGTGGCAACTTAAATACACATCTGGGTGGATTGAGGCACCTGGGTATTCCAGCGATTGCCTGTTTTTCTTTTTGGACCGCCACCCAGGCTCAAAGGGATCATGAGATTATTCATACTGGAAACTTCTGTGTGCAGCCACAAGCTACTATGGGCTCTAGCATAGTTGACTAAGTCGTGCGAACTCTTACAGTGGTAGACTAGCAGATGTAGGGGATGTAGGTGGTACGGTCTACCCGATCGTAAGGTGCTAGCGCTTCTGAAAGACTATGTCTCAGTCATCGATTTCTCAAACACCCTGTAGTGCGAGAATCCCAATGGAGGAGATCGAGTCTTGTGGGGAAAAGTGCGCAAACCTCTGCAGAGTGTATAAACTAATCATGATTAGTCGTGTCCCCGGTTATGGACATCTTGAGTATCTAGTACTTGGATTATCATGTGAATCTCATCATGTTACTCTAATTAATTTTGTTGGATTTTAATGTTGATGCTTAATTGGGATTGAGAATGCTGTCAACCATTCTCAATGTTTAACAACTACCATGATAGTTAAATAAAATTTATTCCTTTGTAGTAGGGAAAAAATTGGCTTTACGCTAAACTGTAACCATAGAGCTTTCCACCAGCCAAATATGCATGCAGTATAGCATTATTCTTTTATTGCTCTCTATGTGTTACATTGCCAGCATATTCCATGTGCTGACCCGTTTCGGGCTGCAACGTTCATGTTGCAGACTTTCCAGACGACGAGTAAGATGCCTTTTAGGTCGTGGTTCTATACTCAGTGATACCGTTGGAGTTGATGGACTCACTTATCTTCCAAGCCTTCCGCTGTTATCGATTATTAGATGGCCTTAAGCCATATTTATTGTAATAAGTTCTCTTTTGAGACACTCGATGTAATAAGTGTGTGGTTGCTACTCTGTTATAAATCCTTTTGAGACACTCGGATGACACCTGAGCACAGACATTGGACCGTTTGAGGTCTGGTCGCTACAATAAGCCCCTATCGTTCTCTGTGTCCGATGAAAACTCCATACCCATAAGTATTGCATGAGTGTTAGCAATTGTGAAAGACTATATGATGGTTGAGTATGTGGACTTGCTGAAAAGCTCTTATATTGACTCTTTCCTATGTTATGATAAATTGCAATTGCTTCAATGACTGAGATTATAGTTTGTTAGTTTTCAATGAAGTTTATGATTCATACTTGAAATTGTGATTGAATTGTTACTTTAGCATAAGAGATCATATGACAATAATTATATAAGTTGCTATTCTAAGAATGATCATGATGCCCTCATGTCCGTATTTTATTTTTTATCGACACCTCTATCTCCAAACATGTGGACGTATTTTTCGATATCGGCTTTCGCTTGAGGACAAGTGAGGTCTAAGCTTGGGGGAGTTGATACGTCCATTTTGCATCATGCTTTTATATCGATACTTATTGCATTATGGGTTATTAATACACATTATGTCACAATACTTATGCCTATTCTCTCTTATTTTACAAGGTTTACATAAAGGGGGAGAATGCGGGCAGCTGGGATTCTGGGCTGGAAAAGGAGAAAATATTAGAGACCTATTCTGCACAACTCCAAAATTCCTGAAACTTCACGGAAGCTATTTTCAGAATATATAAAAAATACTGAGCGCAAGAAGTTCCAGAGGGGGCCCACACCCTGGCCACGAGGGTGGGGGGCGCGCCCTACCCCCTGGAGCGCCCCCTGCCTCGTGAGCCCCCTGGCGGCCCTTCGATGTCCATCTTCTGCTATATGGAGTCTTTCCTTGATGAAAAAAATCATAAGCAAGCTTTCAGGACGAGACTCCGCCGCCACGAGGCGGAACCTTGGCAGAACCAATCTAGGGCTCCGGCGGAGCTGTTCTGCCGGGGACATTTCCCTCTTGGAGGGGGAAATCATCGCCATCGTCATCACCAACGCTCCTCTCATCGGGAGGGGGACAATCTCCATCAACATCTTCACCAGCACCATCTCCTCTCAAACCCTAGTTCATCTCTTGTATCCAATTCTTGTCTCTAAGTCTGGGGTTGGTACATGTAGGTTGCTAGTAGTGTTGATTACTCCTCGTAGTTGATGCTACTTGGTTTATTTGGCGGAAGATCATATGTTCAGATCCTATATGCATATTAATACCCCTCTGATTATGAACATGAATATGCTTTGTGAGTAGTTACGTTTGTTCCTGAGGACATGGGAGAAGTCTTGCTATTAGTAGTCATGTGAATTTGGTATTCGTTCGATATTTTGATGAGATGTATGTTGTCTCTCCTCTAGTGGTGTTATGTGAACGTCGACTACATGACACTTCACCATTATTTGGGCCTAGAGGAAGGCATTGGGAAGTAATAAGTAGATGATGGGTTGCTAGAGTGACAGAAGCGTAAACCCTAGTTTATGCGTTGCTTCATAAGGGGATGATTTGGATCCATATGTTTCATGCTATGGTTAGGTTTACCTTAATACTTCTGTTGTAGTTGCGGAGGCTTGCAATGGGGGTTAATCATAAGTGGGATGCTGGCCCAAGTAAGGGCAGCACCCAAGCACCGGTCCACCCACATATCAGATTATCAAAGTACCGGACGCGAATCATATGAACGTGATGAAAACTAGCTTGATGATAATTCCCATGTGTCCCCGGGAGCGCTTTCTTCTATATAAGAGTTTGTCCAAGCTTGTCCTTTGCTACGAAAGGGATTGGGCCACCTTGCTGCACTTTATTTACTTTTATTACTTGTTGCTCATTACAAATTATCTTATCACAAAACTATCTGTTACCTATAATTTCAGAGCTTGCAGAGAATACCTTGCTGAAAACCGCTTATCATTTCCTTCTGCTCCTCGTTGGGTTCGACACTCTTACTTATCGAAAGGACTACGATAGATCCCTATATTTGTGGTTCATCAGCGGCGCACGCCGGGTTGGACCACGTAACACAACTTCCTTTGTAATGGAGGTTGCTAGGTCTGCTCTCCGGCCGCCCACGTAACGTGCAGGTGTGCAATGGGTGATGGGCCCAGACCCCTGCGCCATAGGATTTACACCGGCGTGCTGACCTCTCTGTTGTGCCTAGGTAGGGCTGCGACGTGTTGATATTCCGAGGCCGGGCATGACCCAGAAAAGTGTGTCCGGACAAAGGGGATCGAGCGTGTTGGGAAATGTGGTGCACCCCTGCAGGGAAGTTGATCTATTCGAATAGCCATGTCCCTCGGTAAAATGATGAACCGGAGTTGTGCCTTGACCTTATGACAACTAGAACCGGATACTTAATAAAACACACCCTTCCAAGTGCTAGATACAACCCGGTGATCGCTCTCTAACAGGGCGACAAGGAGAGGATCGCAGGGTAGGATTATGCTATGCGATGATACTTGGTGAACTTACCATCTACTCTCTTCTACATGCTGCAAGATGGAGGTTGCCAGAAGCGTAGTCTTCGATAGGACTAGCTATGCCCCTCTTATTCCGGCATTCTGCAGTTCAGTCCACATATGCTACCCCCTTTTCCAGTTGATACCAATGCATACATATGTAGTGTAGCTCCTTGCTTGCGAGCACTTTGGATGAGTACTCACGGTTGCTTTGCTCGCCCTTTTCCCCTTTTCTACACCCGATTGTTGCGACCAAACGATGGAGTCCAGGAGCCAGACGTCACCGTCGATGATGACTCCTACTACACTGGAGGTGCCTACTACTACGTGCAGGCCGCTGACAATGAGCAGGAGTAGTTTAGGAGGATCCCAGGCAGGAGGCCTGCGCCTTTTTCGATCTATATCCCAGTTTGTGCTAGCCTTCTTAAGGCAACTTGTTTAACTTATGTCTGTACTCAGATATTATTGCTTCCGTTGACTCTTGTGTTTTTGAGCTTATGTATTCGAGCCCTCGAGGCCCCTGGCTTGTAATATAAAGCTTGTATTATTTTAATTTGTGTCTAGGGTTGTGTTGTGATATCTTCCCATGAGTCCTTGATCTTGATTGTACACATTTGCGTGTATGATTAGTGTACGGTCAAATCGGGGGCATCACAAGTTGGTATCAGAGCCGACTGCCTGTAGGAATCCCCCTTCGAAACTCCTTGGCCGAAGTTGAGTCTAGTCATTGCAAAACTTTTACTAACATGGCTGTGTGGGTTACGAGCCGACATCGCCATTGGGTGGTATTAGGATCTTTTATTCCTCATCTATACTCTGGGACTCTGATCTCTCTTCTATTCGGGTTAAAAGATTTTGCTAACTCTAACTCTAGGTTCTCGTAATTACTTTCTTCCGGAGAGCCCCTTATTACAGATGATCTCCTGCTGCACCAGAAGATTCAGAAGATACTCTCCGATGTTATCCCGAGAACTTTTGCTCATTGCATTTGCAATTCCCTTCCACCGTCACCCCTATAGATAACTACATGCACTTGCTAATCTTACACTAGTCCCCATTTGCTCTTGTTATTACAATATACCCCGAAATACTCGTCGCTGTTCCGAGAATCCTTGTGCCTGCTACCTTGCAGTTCCTTGTCACCTGAATACACAACTTAATCCTCACACATACCGAGGATTTGTTTCTCCCTAGTTGTTAATGTGTTTCACGGAATTCTTCGGAATACTATTCGACCTTTCGAAAATCCTCTACAACCTATTGCTCTTGGAATTCTTACATACTTGCATTCTGGTTAATTCCATTTGACTAGCAATATTCATTAAAATCCTTTGTGATTCTCATTCTAACCCTGTTGATTCAATATGTTGCGAATGCTCGCAATCCTCAACGAGATCTTAGAATTCATCCTTCTGGCTCAGACATCATTTTAAAACATGAGCTGGATATCGACCAATCAGATTGACGTCGACTGTACCCCTAATGCCTATCCAGCTTATCCATTCTTAATCAGATTGTTGGCTTCCGATCCCTTGATTTGGAAATGATAATCCCTTTACATTTGAGATTTGAGTTAGTCAGTTGTTTCTATAATCTGATCTCCTTGCATTCTTTCTTCCTCTAGTTGAGTACCGATACTCACACCAGATTCCTTATGGACCACCACATCCTTTGTTGGATTTTATCCGACACCGTCCTTCATATTCATTAAACTTGTGAGCCTTTCATCAGATACATAATGCCTTTGGTAAATTGTATCCTCTGCTTTCTCAAGCACGCTCTGAAGGAAATATGCCATAGAGGCAATAATAAAGTTATTATTTATTTCCTTATTTCATGATAAATGTTTATTATTTATGCTAGAATTGTATTAACCGGAAACATAATACATGCGTGAATACATAGACGAACAGAGTGTCACTAGTATGCCTCTACTTGACTAGCTTGTTGAACCAAAGATGGTTAAGTTTCCTAGCCATAGACATGAGTTGTCATTTGATTAACGGGGTCACATCATTAGAGAATGATGTGATTGACTTGACCCATTCCGTTAGCATAGCACTTGATCGTTTAGTTTGTTGCTATTGCTTTCTTCATGACTTATACATGTTCCTATGACTATGAGATTATGCAACTCCCGTTTATCGGAGGAACACTTTGTGTGCTACCAAACGTCACAACGTAACTGGGTGATTATAAAGGTGCTCTACAGGTGTCTCCGAAGGTACTTGTTGGGTTGGCGTATTTCGAGATTAGGATTTGTCACTCCGATTGTCGGAGAGGTATCTCTGGGCCCACTCGGTAATGCACATCACTATAAGCCTTGCAAGCATTGCAACTAATGAGTTAGTTGCGGGATGATGTGTTACGGAACGAGTAAAGAGACTTGCCGGTAACGAGACTGAACTAGGTATTGAGATACCGACGATCGAATCTCGGGCAAGTAACATACCGACTACAAAGGGAACAACGTATGTTGTTATGCGGTTTGACCGATAAAGATCTTCATAGAATATGTAGGAGCCAATATGAGTATCCAGGTTCCGCTATTGGTTATTGACCGGAGACGTGTCTCGGTCATGTCTACATAGTTCTCGTATCCGTAGGGTCCGCACGCTTAAAGTTTGATGACGGTTATATTATGAGTTTATGTGTTTTGATGTACTAAAGGAGTTCGGAGTCTCGGATGAGATTGGGGACATGACGAGGAGTCTCAAAATGGTCGAGACGTAAAGATCGATATATTGGATGACTATATTCGGACATCGGAAAGGTTCCGAGTGATTCGGGTATTTTCGGGAGTACCGGGGAGTTACGGGAATTCGTATTGGGCCTTAATGGGCCATACGGAAAAGGAGAGGAAGGCCTCAAAGGGTGGCCGCACCCCTCCCCATGGACTGGTCCGAATTGGACTAGGGAGGGGGGGCCTTCCTTCCTTCTCCTTTTCCCTTCCCTTTCCTTCCCTCCTACTCCTACTACTTGGAAGGGCTCCTAGTTCTACTAGGAAAGGGGGAATCCTACTCCCGGTGGGAGTAGGACTCCCCAGGGCGCGCCATAGAGAGGGCCGGCCCTCCCCCTCCTCCACTCCTTTATATACGGGGGCAGGGGCACCCCAAAGACACAACAATTGATATCTTGATCTCTTAGCTGTGTGCGGTGCCCCCCTCCACCATAATTCACCTCGATCATATCGTAGCAGTGCTTAGGCGAAGCCCTGCGTCGGTAGAACATAATCATCGTCACCACGCCGTCGTGCTGACGAAACTCTCCCTCAACACTCGGCTGGATCGGAGTTCGAGGGACGTCATCGAGTTGAACGTGTGCAGAACTCGGAGGTGCCGTGCATTCGGTACTTGATCGGTCGGATCATGAAGACGTACGACTACATCAACCGCGTTGTGCTTCCGCTTCCGCTTTTGGTCTACGAGGGTACGTGGACACACTCTCCCCTCTCGTTGCTATGCATCACCATGATCTTGCGTGTACGTAGGAAATTTTTGAAATTACTACGTTCCCCAACAATGGCATCCGAGCCAGATTTTATGCGTTGATGTAATATGCACGAATAGAACACAAGTGAGTTGTGGGCGATATAAGTCATACTGCTTACCATCATGTCACACTTCGGTTCGGCGGTATTGTTGGATGAAGCAGCCCGGACCGACATTACGCGTACGCTTACGCGAGACTGGTTTTACCGCCATGCTATGCACACAGGTGACTAGCGGGTGTCAGTTTCTCCAACTTTAGTTGAATCGAGTGTGGCTACGCCCGGTCCTTGAGAAGGTTAAAACAACACTAACTTGACAAACTATCGTTGTGGTTTTGATGCATAGGTAAGAACGGTTCTTGCTCAACCCGTAGTAGCCACGTAAAACTTGCAACAACAAAGTAGAGGACGTCTAACTTGTTTTTGCAGGGCATGTTGTGATGTGATATGGTCAAGACGTGATGAGATATAAGTTGTTGTATAAGATGATCATGTTTTGTTGAAGTTATCGGCAACTGGCAGAAGCCTTATGGTTGTTTCTTTATTGCATAAGATGCAAGAGCCAAATAATTGCTTTACTTTATCGCTATGCGATAGCAATAGTTGCAAGAGCAATAGTTGGCGAGACGACCATGTGACGACACATTGATATAGATCAAGATGATGGAGATCATGGTGTCATGCCGGTGACGATGGAAATCATGACGATGCTTTGGAGATGGAAATCAAAGGCACAAGATGATGATGGCCATATCATGTCACATATTTTGATTGCATGTGATGTTTATCTTTTATACATCTTATTTTGCTTAGTTCGGCGGTAGCATTATAAGATGATCTCTCACTAAATTTCAAGATAAAAGTGTTCTCCCTGAGTATGCACCGTTGCCAAAGTTCGTCGTGCCCAGACACCACGTGAAGATCGGGTGTGATAAGCTCTACATCCATCTACAATGGGTGCAAGCCAGTTTGCACACGCAGAATACTTAGGTTAAACTTTATGAGCTTAGCATATGCAGATATGGCCTCGGAACACTGAGACTGAAAGGTCGAGCGTGAATCATATAGTAGATATGATCAACATAATGATGTTCACCATTGAAAGCTACTCCATTTCACGTGATGATCGGTTATGGTTTAGTTGACTTGGATCACGTGATCACTTAGATGATTAGAGGGATGTCTATCTAAGTGGGAGTTCTTAAGTAATATGATTAATTGAACTTTAATTTATCATGAACTTAGTCCTGGTAGTATTAACATATCTATGTTGTAGATCAATAGCTCGCGATGTTGCTCCCCGTTTAATTTTTATATGTTCCTAGAGAAAACTAAGTTGAAAAATGTTAGTAGCAATGATGCGGATTGGATCCGTGATCTGAGGATTATCCTCATTGCTGCACAGAAGGATTATGTCCTTGATGCACCACTAGGTGACAGACCTATTGCAGGAGCAGATGCAGACGTTCTGAACGTTTGGCTAGCTCAATATGATGACTACTTGATAGTTTAGTGCACCATGCTTAATGACTTAGAATTGGGACTTCAAAGACGATTTGAACGTCATGGAACATATGAGATGTTCCAGGAGTTGAAGATAATATTTCAAGCAAATACCCGAGTTGAGAGATATGAAGTCTCCAACAAGTTCTATAGCTAAAAGATGGAGGAGAATAGCTCAAGCAGTGAGCATGTGCTTAGATTGTCTGGATACTACAATTGCTTGAATCAAGTGGGAGTTAATCTTCCAGATAAAATAGTGATTGACAGAATTCTTTAGTCACCATCACCAAGTTAGTAGAACTTCATGATGAACTATAATATGCAAGGGATAACGGAAACGATTCCCAAGCTCTTCGTGATGTTGAAATCGACGAAGGTAGAAATCAAGAAAAGCATCAAGTGTTGATGGTAAACAAAAACCACTAGTTTCAAGTAAAGGGACAAAGGGAAGAAAGGGGAACTTCAAGAAGAACGGCAATCAAGTTGCTGCTCAAGTGAAAAACCCAAGTCTGGACCTAAGCCTGAAACTGAGTGCTTCTACTGCAAAGGGACTGGTCACTGGAAGCGGAACTACCCCAAGTAATTGACGGATAAGAAGGATGGCAAAGTAAACATAGGTATATTTGATATACATGTTATTGATGTGTACGTTACTAGTGTTTATAGCAACCCCTCAGTATTTGATACTAGTTCAGTTGCTAAGAATAGTAACTCGAAACGGGAGTTGCAGAATGAACAGAGACTAGTTAAGGGTGAAGTGACGATGTGTATTGGAAATGGTTCCAAGATTGATATGATCATCATCGCACACTCTCTATACTTTCGGGATTAGTGTTAAACCTAAAATAAATGTTATTTAGTGTTTGCGTTGAGCATGAATATGATTGGATCATGTTTATTGCAATACGGTTATTCATGTAAGTTAGAGAATAATTGTTGTTCTGTTTACATGAATAAAACCTTCTATGGTCATACACCCAATGAAAATGGTTTGTTGGATCTCGATCGTGGTGATACACATTTTCATAATATTAAGCCAAAAGATGCAAAGTTAATAATGATAGTGCAACTTATTTGTGGCAATGCCGTTTAAGTCATATTGGTGTAAAGCGCATGAAGAAAATCCATGCTGATGGGCTTTTGGCATCACTTGATTATGAATCAGTTGATGCTTGCGAACCATTCCTCATGGGCAAGATGACTAAGACTTCGTTCTCCGAAACAATGGAGCGAGCAAAAGATTTGTTGGAAATCATACATACTGATGTATCTGGTCCGATGAATATTGAGGCTCATGGCAGGTATCATTTTTTTTGATCTTCACAGATGATTTGAGCAGATATGAGTATATCTACTTGATGAAACACAAGTCTGAAACATTTGAAAAGTTCAAAGAATTTCAGAGTGAAGTGGAGAATCATCATAACAAAAATAAAAGTTTCTACGATATGATCACAGAAGTAGAATATTTGAGTTACGAGTTTAGCCTTCAGTTAAAACAATGTGAAATAGTTTCACTACTCACGCCACCCGGAATACCACGGTGTAATGGTGTGTCTGAACGTCGTAACTGTACTTTATTAGATATGGTGCGATCTATGAAGTCTGTTACCAATTTACCACTATCGTTTTGGGGTTATGCATTAGAGACAACTACATTCATGTTAAATAGGGCACCATCTAAATCTGTTGAGACGACACTGTATGAACTATGGTTTGGCAAGAAACCTAAGCTGTCATTTCTTAAAGTTTGAGGTTGCAATGCTTATATGAAAAAGTTTCAACCTGATAAGCTCAAACCCAAATCGGAGAAGTGCATGTTCATAGGATACCCAAAAGAAAATGTTGGGTACACCTTCTGTAACAGATCCGAAGGCAAGATATTCATTGCTGAGAATGGATCCTTTCTAGAGAAGGAGTTTCTCTCGAAAGAAGTGAGTGGGAGGAAAGTAGAACTTGATGAGGTAACTGTACCTGCTCCCTTATTGGAAAGTAGTTCATCATAGAAATCTGTTCCTATGACTACTACACCAATTAGTGAGGAAGCTAATGATGATGATCATGTAACTTCAGGTCAAGTTACTACAGAACCTTGTAGGTAAACCAGAGTGAGATCCGCACCAAAGTGGTACGGTAATCCAGTTTTGGAGGTCATGTTACTTGACCATGATGAACCTACGAACTATGAGGAAGCGATGATGAGCCCAGATTCCGCGAAATGGCTTGAGGCCATGAAATCTGAGATGAGATCCATGTATGAGAACAAAGTATGGACTTTGATTGACTTGCCCAATTATCGTTGAGCCATTGAGATTAAATGGATCTTCAAGAGGAAGATGGACGCTGATAGTAGTGTTACTATCTACAACGCTAGAATTGTCATAAAAAGGTTTTCGACAAGTTCAAGGTGTTGACTATGATGAGAGTTTCTCACCCGTATCTATGCTTAAGTCTGTCCGAATCATGTTAGCAATTGCCGCATTTTATGAAATCTGGCAAATGGATAGACAAAACTGCATTCCTTAATGGATTTATTAAAGAAGAGTTGTATATGATGCAACCAGAAGGTTTTGTCAATCCTAAAAGTGCTAACAAAATATGCAAGCTCCAGCGATCCATCTATGGACTGGTGCAAGCATCTCGGAGTTGGAATATACTCTTTGATAAGTTGATCAAAGCATATAGTTTTATACAGACTTGCGGTGAAGCCTGTATTTACAAGAAAAGTGAGTGGGAGCACTACAACATTTCTGATAAGTATATGTGAATGACATATTGTTGATCGGAGATAATGTAGAATTATTCTGCAAAGCATAAAGGAATATTTGAAAGGAGTTTTTTTTTCAAAGAAAGACCTCGGTGAAGCTACTTACATATTGAGCATCAAGATCTATAGAGATAGATCAAGACGCTTGATAAGTTTTTCAATGAGTACATACCTTGACAAGATTTTGAAGTAGTTCAAAATGGAACAGTCAAAGAAGGAGTTCTTGCCTGTGTTACAATGTGTGAAGTTGAGTAAGACTCAAAACCCGACATCGACAGAAGATAGAGAGAGAATGAAAGTCATTCCCTATGCCTCAGCCATAGGTTCTATAAAGTATGCCATGCTGTGTACCACACCTATTGTATACCATGCCCTGAGTTTGGCAAGGGAGTACAATAGTGATCTAGGAGTAGATCACTGGACATTGGTCAAAATTATCCTTAGTGGAATAAGGATATCTTTCTCGATTATGGAGGTGACAAAAGGTTCGTCGTAAAGGGTTACGTCGATGCAAGTTTTGACACTGATCCAGATGACTCAAAGTCTCAATCTGGATACATATTGAAAGTGGGAGTAATTAGGTAGAGTAGCTCCGTGCAGAGCATTGTTGACAGAAATTTGCAAAATACATACGGATCTGAATGTGGCAGACCCGTTGACTAAACTTCTCTCACAAGCAAAACATGATCACACCTTAGTACTCTTTGGGTATTAATCACATAGCGATGTGAACTAGATTATTGACTCTAGTAAACCCTTTGGGTGTTGGTCACATGACGATGTGAACTATGGGTGTTAATCACATGCTGATGTGAACTATTGATGTTAAATCACATGGCGATGTGAACTAGATTATTGACTCTAGTGCAAGTGGGAGACTGAAGGAAATATGCCCTAGAGGCAATAATAAAGTTATTATTTATTTCCTTATTTCATGATAAATGTTTATTATTTATGCTAGAATTGTATTAACCGGAAACATAATACATGTGTGAATACATAGACAAACAGAGTGTCACTAGTATGCCTCTACTTGACTAGCTTGTTGAATCAAAGATGGTTAAGTTTCCTAGCCATAGACATGAGTTGTCATTTGATTAACGGGGTCACATCATTAGATAATGATGTGATTGACTTGACCCATTCCGTTAGCATAGCACTTGATCGTTTAGTTAGTCGCTATTGCTTTCTTCATGACTTATACATGTTCCTATGACTATGAGATTATGCAACTCCCGTTTATCGGAGGAACACTTTGTGTGCTACCAAACATCACAACATAACTGGGTGATTATAAAGGTGCTCTACAGGTGTCTCCGAAGGTACTTGTTGGGTTGGCGTATTTCGAGATTAGGATTTGTCACTCCGATTGTCGGAGAGGTATCTCTGGGCCCACTCGGTAATGCACATCACTATAAGCCTTGCAAGCATTGCAACTATGAGTTAGTTGTGGGATGATGTGTTACGGAACGAGTAAAGAGACTTTCCGGTAACGAGACTGAACTAGGTATTAAGATACCGACGATCGAATCTCGGGCAAGTAACATACCGATGACAAAGGGAACAACGTATGTTGTTATGCGGTTTGACCGATAAAGATCTTCGTAGAATATATGTAGGAGCCAATATGAGCATCCAGGTTCCGCTATTGGTTATTGACCGGAGACGTGTCTCGGTCATGTCTACATAGTTCTTGAACCCGTAGGGTCCGCACGCTTAAAGTTCGATGACGGTTATATTATGATTATATGTGTTTTGATGTACCGAAGGAGTTCGGAGTCCCAGATGAGATCGGGGACATGACGATGAGTCTCGAAATGGTCGAGACGTAAAGATCGATATATTGGACGACTATATTCGGACATCAGAAAGGTTCCAAGTGATTCGGTATTTTCGGGAGTACCGAGGAGTTACGGGAATTCGTATTGGACCTTAATGGGCCATACGGGAAAGGAGAGAAAGGCCTCAAAGGGTGGCCGCACCCCTCCCCATGGGCCGGTCCGAATTGGACTAGGGAGGGGGGGCACCCCCTTCCTTCCTTCTCCTTTTCCCTTCCCTTTCCTTCCCTCCTACTCCTTCTACTTGGAAGGGCTCCTAGTTCTACTAGGAAAGGGGGAATCCTACTCCCGGTGGGAGTAGGACTCCCAGGGCGCGCCATAGAGAGGGCCGGCCCTCCCCCTCCTCCACTCCTTTATATACGGGGGCAGGGGGCACCCCAAAGACACAACAATTGATCTCTTGATCTCTTAGCCGTGTGCGGTGCCCCCCTCCACCATAATCCACCTCGATCATATCGTAGCAGTGCTTAGGCGAAGCCCTGCGTCGGTAGAACATCATCATTGTCACCACGCCGTCGTGCTGACGAAACTCTCCCTCAACACTTGGCTGGATCGGAGTTCGAGGGACGTCATCGAGTTGAACGTGTGCAGAACTCGGAGGTGCCGTGCGTTCGGTACTTGATCGGTCGGATCATGAAGACGTACGACTACATCAACCGCGTTGTGCTAACGCTTCCGCTTTCGGTCTACGAGGGTACGTGGACACACTCTCCCCTCTCGTTGTTATGCATCACCATGATCTTGCATGTACGTAGGAAATTTTTGAAATTACTACGTTCCCCAACATGCTCTACTATCGAGCTGGTGCTATTTATTCCTAAAATTTGTGGTATATGCTCCTAAGATGCCTCGAAGGGGTGAACCTATGCCTTCCCCAAACCGTATGAACCTGGAAGTTTTCGCGAGTCATACTCTTCTGTTGTTTCGCCATATAAAATTGCTACACTACAGCTTCATCAAAAGCGAGGAGTAAAATGAAAGGTTATGCATTGAAGAAGTGGGAGTCGACCTTGAGCCTTTGCGTTCATTCCCATGGACCCGATGTGTAACTTCGAAGCTTCTTGTAAATGATAATAATCCCCTTGTTATAAGTTCGTCCTGTATCTATGTTTGGTCCTTTACAATCATGGTTCCGACCATATTTTCTCCTTAATACCATTTCTCGGACAAGTTGAAGTACTTGTCTTGTGCAGATCACTGCACCTGTCCAACCTTTACTTTGATCTACCGTCGAGTATTACATTATGATATCTTGATAATGTCATGGAACTGCATAGCTTCTTATGGGTTATTCATTAACTGTTATTTCTCACTGATTCCAATTTTTCTGGGTTCTGGGTTGTCGTCAACTGAGAACACCGATATGTGAACCGATTCCGCATTCCGGTTCGATAACCCTAATTAATTTTTGTTGCTTATGAGTTTAATAATCATTCAAGTCATTCCTAGCCTGATCGGCTATACCGTTATTGGGCTAATTTTTAATTGTGCTACCTGGTCCTTCACGGAGCACAAATTTCGACAGTGAGCTAATCTTACGTCGATCTTCCTTGTCATATCATTTCTCCTTGAATAGCAAACTTGATTTTGAGTTTGTTTCATACCCATGGTTCTGATAACTTTCGCTTCACCCTTCCTTTTGCTTGATGTCATCGATGATCGATTATATCATCATGAAACCCCTCGACAAGTGTGTCGTGATCATCGTCAACATTTTGACTCCTTCCAGGATATCAATTGAATTCATGATGAGAAGTACCATACTTGCCCTTGATGATTTGTGTTGTCATCGACAACATTCTTGCCTTCCTCCAACACAAACCTGATCGTGTTTTATATTATACCTTGAGTTCCTTGCTATCCAGCTTATGTTATGTTCCACCTTGGATTATTATCATCTTTTATATCAAGGATGTTGTGAGAAATTCTCCACCTCTTAAGAATTCTTGTTATAGTATTACTTCTCGCCATCTCCGTTCATTTCTTGGTCCCCGTGTGGTTCCTAATCGGAATACCGGCTATCGAACTTTGAGGTGTGAATTCAAAACTTCTAGCAACTCTATTGCTTGGAAGTGAATGGTCGATAGTTTCATTCCACTTCTTTTGTTCATTTAGTCACCATTCTAACATTGATCATGCGACCCAGCCCATATTTTGGGTGCACCTTTCAATCAATGTTCAATTGTGTATGCTTTCCTCGAGCACACCGTTATATCATTTGATCTGGCAAATGTTATCTCCTTGTTCAGATAATTGTGGAAGTCCATCTTTTGGAAATCTCAATGAGTTTTCGCTGAGTCCATCAGCCACCTCCTCACCCTCTCCTTGATTTAATGATGTACTCTTGTTTCGGGACTCGCTTCCATAGTTCATTTCCCGAGAATCTTACAATGTCATCTCATCAATTGTGTTGCACCTCTTCTACTCAGGCATCCCAAGTCTGAGGTATCTTGACACCAATCAGATCTGAATCTCGGTCAGATATGATGGTTGGAACATATGTCCATTAGTTATAACATTGATCTTTATATGCCCGGTAAGGTGATGTCATGCCTAGCACACCTGGCCGGAGGACCGATTGCTTTAGTATCCTTTATAGCAAGGTTAACCATTCTTCCATAAGGAAATTGTAAGACTTATTCTATAAGTTGTTCCTAATGGATCCTTTGTGAACCCAAAGTCCGACCTTTGCTTGAAAACCATGTCAATGTTATCTCGAAGCATGTCCATGGTACTCCGATTTTCAACAAAAACATTTGAAGCCCAATGCTAAATGTTTCCTGCTCGATTATCCAAACACCGTTGTATGGGTAATGTCATTAAAATTCTATCCCCTACCTAAAGATTTTACTACATTATATCATGTCATGGATATCATGCTCTGCTTGTCCTTCCAAAGGATATACCTTTGAAATATGTGTTTAAACACATTTTCCTTTCCATTCTTCTGTTTAATCTGATAATCATATTTTTCTTTCCATTTGTTGGGTTAACGTTTCTTGTGATCTATATGATCTAAGCAGTAATATTCTCCTGCTTAGGTAAACACCTCGGTTTACAACTCTGTCAGTGTGACCCTGTTACTATTGCTGATGACATCCTGGTAACCCCCGATGAATGAGAACTTTTCCTATTGGTCCGCCTTGTTCAACGAGTAGGAAAATGGTTCTCTTCGTCCCTCGCCCTTGGTACCAACGTCGTTGCCAACATAACTGACAGGCTATCCTCTGCCATGCCTTGCTACCATGACCGTGGAATATGTCGGCAGCCTTCCTACTTTTGAACCACATGGTGGGCCCATAACCCACAGTTCCACATGATCGAAACCTGACTCTCCTGTAACCCCGGTTTCCAAGGTTATTACTCACGCTTGACTCCGTATGAAACCACATGTCACCTTCCTAGAGATGACCTATTCTAGTATCAGACGCAATACTTATTCGCGTTGCCCTAAAACCCTTTCATCTTCTGACTAGGCATTGAACGATTGCCTGGCTGCTTGAAACTTCTTATTGTACCTTCGAACTTTACTCTCGATGTGTTTTATTTGTTCAACTCAAGAGGTACTCGTATGCTCATTCATGGGTTAATCCCAGATTATTACCCTTATAGCATTCTATCGTTGTCGATCTGCCCCGTTACCTATTCGTAAGAACGATGGAACCCCCGAAGAAAGAATGAAGACTTCATAATGATGACCTGAAGTAGTGGAATGAAGACATCAATGTAATGGATTGACCTCTTCGAGAAAAGCAACCAAGACCGAGGAGATCCGTTAAAATTTCGTAACCAGACTTTCCCCCCTTACTCTATCTCGGGACAAGATTTCTTGTAGTAGAGGAGAATTGTGACGCCCGGATAATTAGGCTACAGTAAAACTCCGCTAATGATGCCATGACACCTTTGTTACTGTTGCAAATCACGTGTTTGGTCAAAATGTTTCAAATTCAAAAATTAAATATTGTCACACATCAAAACTTTTCAAACAATAAAATAAAAATGTTCGGGATGTGCAAATTAATGCCTAGGAAATTATAGTGCAGAAGGCACTTATTTAGAAAATGCCTAAACATTTTAAGATGAATTCAAACATAAAAGAAAAATGAAAAGAATAAAAATAGAAAAAAAACAAAACTAACTAAAAAGAAAAAAAGTAAAGCACCCCCGGGCTCTGGCCCAGCAGGCCACCCCCTCTCCCATGGGCCTTGGCCAACCAGGGCACCGCCTAGGCCGGCCCACCCGCCTACAACTACCCCCTCCACTCCATCGAACCCTAACTTGTACCCCCACTTCCCCCGCACGATCCCCACCCCACTCTCTCCTCCCTCTCGCCTCACACCTGATCTGGATCGGCGCTCAACCCCAACCGCGCCCCCAGACCCCGCGGACACCATTGCCATGCGCCACCCCTCCGCACCTCGCCACCGCCCCGGATTGCCGTCGCCTGCCGTCGTTGTTGCCTCCTCGCCCCTCCTCTCCCTCGTAGGACGCTCGCCTGAAGCCGCGGCCACGCCTCATCGCCGACCTGACACCGTCGCCCGCAGTCACCGCCACCTCGTCGCGCATCCCCGTCCTCCTTCTCAACACCCACTGCCATAGTCCCTACGCCCGCGCGGTGAGGCCCCGGCCTCTCCTCTCTCACTCGCCCCGCGCTCACCACGACCCCATTGTGCCCGCGTCTGGACCGTGCACGCACCGCCGCACCCATGTGGCGGAGCTCGCGCTCCGGGCGGCACTTGCCACCCCGCGCCTCTGGCCTCTCCTCCTCTTGCCGCGCTCACGTCCCTGCGGCCAGCCCGCGCCCATGACTACCTCGTGCCCCATCCTCTTCTTCCTCCCGCGATGCCGTCGTCCGTCGGCCCCGCCCTCTGCGGCCACCTGCAGCTGCTGCCCCGCCGTGGGCGCCGCTCGCCTCGCCTGGCCACCGCGCGCACGGGCACGCGCACCACCCATGTGCCCCTGAACGCGCCCACGACCGCGCCCCTCTTGTCCGTCTTCCTCGCTCACCGCGCACGCGTGCCCGACCTTGCCCGCGCCTCGCCAGCTCCACCCGCCGCAACCGCTCGTGTCGCTGCTCACCGCTGTTGCCCCCCTACTCCCCTGCAAGCGTGCCGCCCTGCCTGCGCCCCGGCCTCGCCTCGTCTGCCCGATGCACCGTCATAGTGACCCGGTGATACGTCTCCGTCGTATCTACTTTTCCAAACACTTTTGCCCTTGTTTTGGACTCTAACTTGTATGATTTGAATGGAACTAACCCGGACTGACGCTGTTTTCAGCAGAATTGCCATGGTGTTGTTTTATGTGCAGAAAACAAATATTCTCGGAATGACCTGAAACTCCAGGGGACATCTTAGAAAAAATAATAAAGAATCCTCGCCAAAGATGAAGACCAGGGGGCCCACACCCTTCTCACGAGGGTGGGGGACGCCCCCCTAGGGCGCCCCCTACCTCGTGGGCCCCCTGGATGCCCTCCGACGCCAACTCCAACTCTATATATTTGCTTTCGGAGAGAAAAAAGTCAGAGAGAAGAAATCATCAGTTTTACGATACGGAGCCGCCACCAAGCCCTGAAACCTCTCGGGAGGGCTGATTTGGAGTCCGTTCGGGGCTCCGGAGAGGGGGATTCGTCGCCGTCGTCATCATCAACCATCCTCCATCACCAATTTCATGATGCTCACCGCCGTGCGTGAGTAATTCCATCGTAGGCTTGCTGAACGGTGATGGGTTGGATGAGATTTATCATGTAATCGAGTTAGTTTTGTTAGGGTTTGATCCCTAGTATCCATTATGTTCTGAGATTGATGTTGCTATGACTTTGCTATGCTTAATGCTTGTCACTAGGGCCCGAGTGCCATGATTTCAGATCTGAACCTATTATGTTTTCATCAATATACGAGAGTTCTTGATCCTATCTTGCAAGTCTATAGTCACCTATTATGTGTTATGATCCGTTAACCCCGAAGTGACAATAATCGGGACCACTCCCGGTGATGACCATAGTTTGAGGAGTTCATGTATTCACTATGTGCTAATGCTTTGTTCCGGTTCTCTATTAAAAGGAGGCCTTAATATCCCTTAGTTTCCAATAGGACCCCGCTGCCACGGGAGGGTAGGACAAAAGATGCCACACAAGTTCTTTTCCATAAGCACGCATGACTATATACGGAATACATGCCTACATTACATTGATGAATTGGAGCTAGTTCTGTGTCACCCTATGTTATGACTATTACATGATGAACCGCATCTGGCATAATTATCCATCACTGATCCGGTGCCGACAAGTTTTCTATATACTGGTTCTCGCTTATTTACTTTCCGTTGCTACTGTTACAATCACTACAAAATACCCAAAACATTACTTTTGCTGTCTTTACTTTTGTTGCCGCTACCGCCACTATCATATTACTTTGCTACTAAACACTTTGCTGCAGATACTAAGTTTCCAGGTGTGGTTAAATTGACAACTCAGCTGCTAATACTTGAGAATATTCTTTGGCTCCCCTTGTGTCGAATCAATAAATTTGGGTTGAATACTCTATCCTCGAAAGCTGTTGCGATCCCCTATACTTGTGGGTTATCAAGACTAATTTCTGGCGCCGTTGCCGGGGAGCATAGCTCTATTCTTTGAGTCACTTGGGATTTATATCTGCTGGACACTATGAAGAACTTGAGAGATCCAAAAACCAAGATCTATCCCTCAACTACGAGGGGAGGTAAGGAACTGCCATCTAGCTTTGCACTTGATTCACCTTCTGTTATGAGTAAGTTTGCGACACCTACACCTGCTTCTGCTATTCGTTCTGATATGTCGCATGTTATTGATGATGCCACTTCTGCTATGCATGATACTTATGATGAAACTGCTTCTATGCCTGATACTACTGTGCCCCTTAGTGAATTTCTTGAGAACAAATTGCTAGGGCTAGAGAAAAATAAATTATTGAATCTGAATACGATGATGATAGTGATGATGAAAATATGCCTGTTATTCCTGAGGGCTATCTTTTTGATATGGAATCTTCTGCCGCTATTTTAGCTTGCAAAGATAGATATGAGCTTAAGAGGTTATTAATTAAATGGAACAAAGAATCACTTAGAGATAAAAAGAAACCCGACCCTGCTTTTGCTACTTCACCTATATGCGTTCCTGGTAAGGAATATGAATTCTCTGTTGATCCTGATATAATTACTTTGGTTGAATCTGATCTGTTTTATGGCTATGAATCTGAAACTGTCGTGGCACATCTTACTAAGGGAGTGTTCGGTTCCTCTCCACTCCTGTAACTTCGCTCCCGGAGCGGACCATAGTGCAGCGTATTTTGACGGAGCTGCCAAAATCGAACTCCTTAACTCCGCGGAGCGGAGAGACTCCAAACAGGGCCTAAGTTAAATGATATAGCTGCCCTGTTCACTAATGATGAGAGATCGCGTTACATCTATATACTCAAAATATTTCCATTCTCATTAAAGGGTGATGCTAAGATATGGTTTAATTCTCTTGATCCTGGTTGTGTGCGTAGTCCCCAGGATATGATTTATTACTTCTCTGCTAAATATTTCCCTGCTCATAAGAAACAAGCTGCTTTGAGGAAAATATACAACTTCGTGCAAATTAAAGAAGAGAGTCTCCCACAAGCTTGGGGGAGGCTTCTCAAGTTGCTTAATGCTTTGCCTGATCATCCTCTTAAGAAACCTAAAATACTTGATATCTTTAATAATGGACTAACCGATGCTTCCAGAGATTACCTGGATAGTTGAGCTGGTTCTCTTTTCAGGGAAAGAACACCGGATGAAGCTGAAATTCTATTGAATAATATGTTGACAAATGAAAATAATTGGGCACCTCCTGAGCCTGCTCCTGAGCCATCTCCTACTCCAATTACTGAACCTATTCTTAAACCAACTCCGAAGAAGAGAGGTGTTCTATTTCTCAGTCCCGAAGATATGCAAGAGGAAAAGAAATCTATGAAAGAAAAAGGTATTAAAGCTGAAGACGTTAAGAATTTACCTCCTATTAAAGAAATACATGGTCTTAATTCACCGCCTGCTGAAGAAACATATGATCTTAATTCTTTATTTACTGAAGAACCTCCTGATCCCGATATCCTGACACAGGTAGTAAAGGTAAATTCTCTCTATAGATATGATAAAGCTGAAGTCCCTCCTACTAAAATTGCTAGTCAGTGCTTGGATGAGTTTGATAACTTTATGTTTAAGCAAGACGACTTCAATGCTTATTTTGGTAGACAATTAAAAGAAAATGCTTATATGATTAGACGCTTGGGTGATTATATGGCTAATATTAAAGGTGAACTTAAACTTGTTAGCAAACATGCTTCTCTGGTTACCACTCAAGTAGAACAAGCACTTAAGGCTCAAAAAGAAGTGCTTAATGAAATGAATAGTAAGAAAAATGATTATGATGTTAGAGTGGCTACTAGAACTGGTAGAATGACTCAGGAACCTTTGTATCCTGAAGGCCACCCTAAGAGAATCGAGCAAGATTCTCCAAGAAATGATATTGATGTTCCTAGTTCTTCTAAAAAGAAGAAGAAGAAAAATGATAGAACTGTGCAAACTTCTAGTGAACCTATTGTTGAACCACCTGATAATCCAAATGATATTTCTATGTCTGATGCTGAAACACAATCTGGTAATGAACATGAACCTAGTAAAAATATTAATGATGATGTTCATGATGATGCTCAACCTAGTAATGATAATGATGTAGAAATTGAACCTGCTGTTGATCTTGATAACCCACAATCAAAGAATCAACGTTATGATAAAAGAGACTTTGTTGCTAGGAAACATGGTAAAGAAAGGGAACCTTGGGTTCAGAAACCCATGCCTTTTCCTCCGAAACCATCTAAGAAAAAGGATGATGAGGATTTTGAGTGCTTTGCTGAAATGATTAGGCCTATCTTTTTGCGTATGAGATTAACTGATGTGCTCAAAACAAATCCTTATGCTAAATATATGAAGGATATCAGTACTAATAAAAGAAAGATACTGGAAGCTGAAATTTCCACCATGCTTGCTGATTATACTTTTAAGGGTGGAATACCAAAGAAACTTGGAGACCCCGGAGTACCTACTATACCTTGCTCCATTAAAAAATTATATTAAAACTGCTTTATGTGATCTTGGAGTCGGTGTTAGTGTTATGCCTCTCTCTTTATATCGTAGACTTGACTTGAATAAGCTGACACCTACTGAAATATCTTTGCAAATGGCTGATAAATCAACTGCTATACCTGTCGGTATCTGTGAGGATGTGCCTGTTGTGGTTGCAAACGTTACTATTTTAACGGACTTTGTTATACTTGATATTCCCTAGGATGATAGCATGTCTATTATTCTTGGAAGACCTTTTCTTAATACTGCAGGGGCTGTTATTGATTGCAACATAGGCAATGTCACTTCTCATGTCAATGGTAATGAGCATACGGTACACTTTCCGAGGAAACAACCTCAAGTTCATAGTATCAACTCTATTGGAAAAATTCCATCGATTATATTTGGAGGTTTTGAATTTCCTCTACCAACTGTCAAGAAGAAATATGATATACTTATTATTGGGGATGTGCATATCCCCGTTGAGGTAACTTAGTGTTATTCGAAATTTCTCCGGTTTCATGATTATCGGAATGAGTTTGTTAACAAGACTTGATCAACCTTGTTAGTGGATTCTTTTTGATGAGCATGAGATGGATGAAACTAGAAGCACAAACTTCTGTACCCCACTTTTACTTTCTGTTATTTATATAGAAATAAAGTAAAAAAAGTATTTTTTTGTCTGTTTCCTGACTTATCCGTGCAACGTAAAAATATCCCGAAAATAAAAGTCCTCAGAACGCCATGCCAATTTAATATGATTTTTTCGGGAATATTTGAGGATTTATTGTGCAAAAATTACCGCGGGAGGAGCTGCCACCTGGCCACGAGGGTGGTGGGCGCCCCCCCTAGGGCGCGCCCCCTGCCTCGTGGGCCCACGGTGGCCCTCCTCCACTTATCCCAGAACCCATCTTCTTCCTCTATCTCACACAAACCCGAAAAACCAACTCAAGCATGAGTTCCAGCCACTTTTGCTGTGATTTTCGATCTCCTTGCTCAAAGGACCTCTCGCAAAACTGCTTGGGGAGATTGTTCCTTGGTATGTGACTCCTCCATTGGTCCAATTAGTTTCTGTTCTAGTGCTTTATTCCTTGCAAATTTGTGCTGCATAGGTGACCATGTTCTTGAGCTTGCATGTCAAATTTATATGGTTCTAAGTAGTTCCAATGCTTGATATAGGCTCTAGGCACTTGTAGGAGTAGTTGCTATCAATATTATTTAAGTTGGTTCACTTTTGTTTGAAGTTACTAAAAATTTCAGAATTTTTCAGAGAAAAACAATATGCTTAGGAATATGTTCCAAGGTGGTTCCTCTAAGAAGCAAGGACCCAGGATTGCTATGCGCGAAGCTGACGAGGATCCACCAAGAGACGCTCCAGTACGGCCTTTCGAATGGCCGTCGGAAAATTTTATGGACCGTGCGGGAATTAAAGAAGAATTCAAAGCATATTTGTGCAATGCCGGTCTTGAGAATTTTGAGGCTAACAAATGCCCCCAGTATCATGATCTCACAAGTTTATTTGTGAGGAGGTTTGAGTATTCATCTTCGTGTAATTCTCCTTCAGTCATGTTTGATCTCTATGACAAATCTTATACCATGGACTTAGAGGATTTCACTTCTGCTTGCGAACTTCCATCATGGGGTAGTGTTAGGGATCCCCCTAAATCTGAATTTAGAAACTTTATTGCTAGTATAACTCTGGGGGAATCTAGAGATATAACACAGGCTACCATAGGGAGCATTCACTTTCCTGCTATACATTATTTTGCTCTTTTCATCGGTAGATGCATACATGCTAAGGATGAAGCATGTCACATGTGTGTCCCTGATCTTAGCATTCTTAGGAGTGCTGTGTCAGGAGACCAATCTTATCATATGGGAGCCATTGTAGCTCGTAGGTTGCATCATAATAGACATAATGGAGATTTCTTTGGAGGAATTTTTGCAACCCGCTTAGCTCATTTTCTTGAAATAGATATCCATGAGGGTGATATGGAGTTACCTCCTGCATATTTAGATTATGACTCTATGGCTTCGCACCAGTTTGTCGAGAGGCCTGAATCACCTCTCTTATATCGTTTAATTTTTGATAAACGACGTGTTTTCCGTATTACTCTCCCTGCTCCTGCCTTCTTTGATTCACAGACAAAAGGAAGATATGTTATTACCAGAGAGGAGGCAGAAGAGTACGAGAGGAGAGCGGAGGCAGCTCGACTCCACGCTGCAGCTCAGCAGGCGATAACCGCTGCACATCTGTATGATCCCAACTATTCTTCCTCATCACAGTACGACCCCAACAATTATTATTATGGATATCCGCCAGGCCAACCGTGGCCATAGACCAACTTAGGCCAAAAGCCTAAGCTTGGGGGAGTACATATTTCTCACCGGCATTACATTTATGTTCACACACACTCATTGCTAGATGTCGGTGCTCATACTTTTTCACTGTAATATCCATGCTAGTTTATTTTCTTTTTCTTGTTTTCTTCTTGTGTGTTTGCTAAACCTTAAGAAAAACCAAAAAAAATTAGTAGTAGTTTAGTTTTCTGTTATAGTAGTAATAATTATAAAACCCAAAAATATTTCCCGTTCTTCTTTTGCTTGTTGGGAGCTTTCCCGTGTAAATACTTTTATTTCTTTTCTTTTCTTTGGAGGTCAGTAGGAGAAGACCATAATTAAATTGTTGAAGTGGCTCTTATATGCATTATTGTTGATTTAACCAAGAGCCCATATTGCCTTGTCTTCTCCTGTTTATTGAATGCTCGCAGATTCCAGCTTAGTCCAATGCACGTGCACTCTTATTATTATTCACACCGTTCGGTCATGCAAGTGAAAGGCAATTATGATGATATATGATAGACTGACTGAGATGAGAAAAGCTGGTATGAACTCGACCTCTTTTGTTTTTGTAATTATGATGAGTCCCTCGTTCTTGATTCAGCTTATTATGAATAAACATGTTTGATTAGCTATGAGTTATAATGATTTACCTTGTAGGCCAACATGCTATTGAGATGATTATGATGTGGTATGATGGGGTGGTATCCTCCTTTGAATGATTTAAGTGACTTGACTTGGCACATGTTCACGCATGTAGTTAAAACAAAATCAACATAGCCTTCACGATATTTATGTTCATGGTGGATTATATCCTACTCATGCTTGCATCCAATGTTTACTAATTTTAATGCATGTACATGGTTGTTGTCGCTCTCTAGTTGGTCGCTTCCCAGTCTTTTGCTAGCCTTCACTTGTACCAAGCGGGAATATTGCTTGCGCATCCAATCCCTTAAAACCCAAAGTTATTCCAGATGAGTCCACTATACCTTCCTATATGCGGTATCTACCTGCCGTTCCAAGTAAATTTGTATGTGCCAAACTCTAAACCTTCAAATAAACATTCTGTTTTGTATGCTCTAATAGCTCATGTATATACCAAGGCTGTCCTTATCTTCCGTGTTAGGCGGGTTATTCTCAAGAGGAGTGGACTCCGCTCCTCACTCACGAGATAAATGGCTGGTCACCGGGATGCCCAGTCCCATGCTTTATGCAAACTAAATCAAAATTAATTGCAAACAAAACTCCCCCTGGGACCTGATGTATGTTGGAGGCACTCGTTGTTTCGAGCAAGCCATGGATTGATGCTTATTGGTGGAGGGGGAGTATAAACTTTACCATTTTGTTTGGGAACCGCCTATAATGTGTTTAGCATGGAAGATATCGCCATCTCTTAGTTGTTACGTTGACAATGAAAGTATACCGCTCAAAATACAATTTATCTCTATTTCAAAACCGAGCTCTGGCACCTCTACAAATCCCTGCTTCCCTCTGCGAAGGGCCTATCCATTTACTTTTATGTTGAGTCATCACCCTCTTATTAAAAAGCACTAGCTGGAGAGCATAGCTATCATTTGCATTCATCACTATTAATTTATATTGGACGTGACTATGATTGGATCTCTTTTACCATGAATTACAATGTCTAGTCAGTCCTTGATCTTTAAAGGTGCTCTGCATTTATGTTTTGCGATCTCAGAAAGGGCTAGCGAGATAACATCTTGTTATATCATATTTTGATTGTTTTAAGAAAGTGTTGTCATCCAAGATTTATTATTATGACTTGCTAGTTGATTATGCTATTGATATGAGTAATTATGAGACCTGAGAATTATTGCAAATGTGGTTAGTTATGATCTATGCTGAAAACTTGAATGCTGGCTTGACATAGTTACAACAACAAGAGCAAACAGAGTTTGTAAAAGTTTTTCTTTCTTTCTTTCAGTTTGTCAACTGAATTGCTTGAGGACAAGCAAGGGTTTAAGCTTGGGGGAGTTGATACGTCTCCGTCGTATCTACTTTTCCAAACACTGTTGCCCTTGTTTTGGACTCTAACTTGTATGATTTGAATGGAACTAACCCGGACTGACGCTGTTTTCAGCAGAACTGCCATGGTGTTGTTTTATGTGCAGAAAACAAATATTCTCGGAATGACCTGAAACTCCACGGGACATCTTAGAAAAAATAATAAAAAATCCTCGCCAAAGATGAAGACCAGGGGGCCCACACCCTTCTCACGAGGGTGGGGGGCGCCCCCCCTAGGGCGTGCTCCCTACCTCGTGGGCCCCCTGGATGCCCTCCGATGCCAACTCCAACTCTATATATTTGCTTTCGGAGAGAACAAAATCAAAGAGAAGAAATCATCGCGTTTTACGATACGGAGCCGCCGCCAAGCCCTAAAACCTCTCGGGAGGGCTGGTCTAGAGTCCGTTCGGGGCTCCAGAGAGGGGGATTCGTCGCCGTCGTCATCATCAACCATCCTCCATCACCAATTTCATGATGCTCACCGTCATGCGTGAGTAATTCCATCGTAGGCTTGCTAGACGGTGATGGGTTGGATGAGATTTATCATGTAATCGAGTTAGTTTTGTTAGGGTTTGATCCCTAGTATCCATTATGTTCTGAGATTGATGTTGCTATGACTTTGCTATGCTTAATGCTTGTCACTAGGGCCTGAGTGCCATGATTCCAGATCTGAACTTATTATGTTTTCATGAATATATGTGAGTTCTTGATCCCATCTTGCAAGTCTATAGTCACCTACTATGTGTTATGATCCGGCAACCCCGAAGTGACAATAATCGGGACCACTCCTGGTGATGACCATAGTTTGAGGAGTTCATGTATTCACTATGTGCTAATGCTTTGTTCCGGTTCTCTATTAAAAGGAGGCCTTAATATCCCTTAGTTTCCAATAGGACCCCGCTGCCACGGGAGGGTAGGACAAAAGATGTCATGCAAGTTCTTTTCCATAAGCACGTATGACTATATACGGAATACATGCCTACATTACATTGATGAATTGGAGCTAGTTCTGTGTCACCCTATGATATGACTGTTACATGATGAACCGCATCCGGCATAATTATCCATCACTGATCCGGTGCCTACGAGTTTTCCATATACTGGTTCTCGCTTATTTACTTTCTGCTGCTACTGTTACAATCACTACAAAATACCAAAAACATTACTTTTGCTGTCTTTACTTTTGTTGTCGCTACCGCCACTGTCATATTACTTTGCTACTAAACACTTTGTTGCAGATACTAAGTTTCGAGGTGTGGTTGAATTGACAACTCATCTGCTAATACTTGAGAATATTCTTTGGCTCCCCTTGTGTCGAATCAATAAATTTGGGTTGAATACTCTACCCTCGAAAGCTGTTGCGATCCCCTATACTTGTGGGTTATCACCCGGTACCGCCCGCATCACCACAGCCTCGCCCTGCCGTGGCCTCGCTGCTCCCACGCCGGCGCCGGCCGACGCCGCGCCGGCGTCCTCCCCTCGTCGTGGCACCGACTGGTCGCGCCCAGTCCGGGCGGCCGCACCCGCGTGCCCGCACGCCCGTGCACCCCTTTGGCCCTGGGGTCTGTGACAAATGGGGCTCCGCCCACAGAATGTTAATTTTTTTAAAATAATAATAATTATTAAAAGAATTAAATAATTAATTAACTTAATTAACACAGTTGTGATAGCCTGGCTTATTAGGGATGATAGACTACTCATATCAATAAGGAATTCCTTCTTTTTCGGTAGCCCATTCGGACAAAACTCCAAAGTTAAGCGTGCTCAGCTTGGAATAGTGTCAGGATGGGTGACCGACTGGGAAGTTGCTCCCGGGTGCGCATGAGTGAGGACAAAGTGTGCAGAAAAGACTAGTATTGATCTGTGGGGCCAGTCTAGATCCCACCAGGAGTAACGACCACCGGCGGGTGTGTCCGGGTGTTACAAGTTGGTATCAGAGCCTACCCTCGCGGTTACACGGATGTTTGCTGACAGGTGCACGGTCATGTTGTTCATGACATTTGTGACCCGTCGTGGCACACGACATGGCACATGTATCGGACTAGATGCACAGACGTATGTGCCAAGAGGGAACGTTCCCGTGGCCCGACGAGGACGTCGGTTCCTCTGAGTGGGGGTGTATGTGATAGCCTGGCTTATTAGGGATGATAGACTACTCATATCAATAAGGAATTCCCTCTTTCCCGGTAGCCCATTTGGACAAAACTCCAAAGTTAAGCATGCTCAGCTTGGAGTAGTGTCAGGATGGGTGACCGACCGGGAAGTTGCTCCCGGGTGCGCATGAGTGATGACAAAGTGCGCAGAAAAGACTAAGGGCCAGTTCTTTTGGTAACGACCACAGGCGGGTGTGTCCGGGGCATTACAACAGTTTAGTTAACTAATTAACTCTGATTAAACCTGCTAATTAAATGTTAACAAATAATTAGTCTTCAGCCTATGACGAACGGGACCCACACGTCAGTTTGACCAGTCAACACCCCTGTTGACTGCTGACGTCATGCTGACGTCAGCATGCACTGTTCTGGATAATGTTAAATTAAAATAATTAAATAAATGCTAAAAAAGTTTTAAATCTTTTGAAATCAATATAAAATAAACCGTAGCTCGGATGGAAAAACTTTGTATATGAAAGTTGCTCAGAACGACGAGATGAATCCGGATACGCAACCCGTTCGTCCGCCACACATCCCTAGCATAGGGAACACGCAACTTCTCCCTCCGATTCATCTGTCCAAAAACGTGAAACACCGGGGATATTTTCCCGGATGTTTCCCCCCTTCACCGGTATCACCTCATACCGCGTTAGGGCACCCCTAGCACCGTTACTTGTCATGTCATGCATCGCTCAGCATCTGTTTGCATTATATTCATTGTTTCTTCCCCCTGTTCTCTCCGATAGACTACGAGACTGACGCCGCTGCTGGTGCCCCGATCGACTACGCTGTTGACGACCCCTCTTTCTTGGCAGAGCAACCAGGCAAGCCCCCCCCCCTTGATTACCAGATATCGCCTACTCTTGTCTCTACTACTTGCATTAGATTACTGTAGCATGTTACTGCTTTCCATTAATCATATCCTGATATATAGCCTGTCATTGTTGCTACAGTTATTGATACCTTACCTGAAATCCTAAATGCTTAGTATAGGATGCTAGTTTATCATCAGTGGCCCTGCATTCTTGTCCGTCTGCCATGCTATACTATCGGGCCGTGATCACTCGGGAGGTGATCACGGGTGTATACTTATATACATATTATATGATACCTGTGATGACTAAAGTCGGGTCGGCTCATAGAGTACCCGCGAGTGATTCATGGATTGGGTCCGAAAGGACGTTGGTCCGGACGACCCTTTGAGTGAACCTTTGTGGCAGAGCGACAGGGCAGGTTGAGACCGCCTAGGAGAGAGGTGGGCCTAGCCCTGGTTGGCGTCCGTGGTTATTTCAAAATAACACGCTTAACGAGATCTGGGTATTTGATCTGAGTCTGGCCACTAGCCTATACGCACTAACCAACTACACGGGAACATTTATGGGCACTCCATGTCGTGGTATCAGCCGAAGCCTTCATGACGTTAGCGACTGAGTGGCGCGCGCCGGGTTGGACCGTGTAATGCATCTTCCTTTGTAATGGAGGTTGCTAGGTCTGCTCTCCGGCCGCCCACACAACGTGCAGGTGTGCAATGGGCGATGGGCCCAGACCCCTGTGATGTCTACTACACAACCTTCTTCTTGTAGACGTTGTTGGGCCTCCAAGTGCAGAGTTTGTAGGACAGTAGCAAATTTCCCTCAAGTGGATGACCTAAGGTTTATCAATCCGTAGGAGGCGTAGGATGAAGATGGTCTCTCTCAAGCAACCCTGCAACCAAATAACAAAGAGTCTCTTGTGTCCCCAACACATCCAATACAATGGTAAATTGTATAGGTGCACTAGTTTGGCGAAGAGATGGTGATACAAGTGGTATATGGATGGTAGATAATGGATTTTGTAATCTGAAAATATAAAACCAGCAGGTAACTAATGATAAAAGTGAGCACAAACGGTATTGCAATGCGTTGAAACAAGGCCTGGGGTTCATACTTTCACTAGTGCAAGTTCCCTCAACAATAATAACATAATTGGATCATATAACTATCCCTCAACATGCAACAAAGAGTCACTCCAAAGTCACTAATAGCGGAGAACAAACAAAGAGATTATGGTAGGGTACGAAACCACCTCAAAGTTATCCTTTCTGATCGATCTATTCAAGAGTCCATAGTAAAATAACACGAAGTTATTCTTTCCGTTCAATCTATCATTGAGTTCGTACTAGAATAACACCTTAAGACACAAATCAACCAAAACCCTAATGTCACCTAGATACTCCAATATCACCTCAAGTATCCGTGGGTATGATTATACGATACGCATCACACAATCTCAGATTCATCTATTCAAACCAACACAAAGTACTTCAAAGAGTGCCCCAAAGTTTCTACCGGAGAGTCAAGACGAAAACGTGTGCCAACCCCTATGCATAGGTTCATGGGCGGAACCCGCAAGTTGATCACCAAAACATACATCAAGTGGATCAATAGAATACCCCATTGTCACCATGGGTATCCCATGCAAGACATACGTCAAGTGTTCTCAAATCCTTAAAGACTCAATCCGATAAGATAACTTCAAAGGGAAAACTCAATCCATTACAAGAGAGTAGAGGTGGAGAAACATCATAAGATCCAACTATAATAGCAAAGCTCGCGATACATCAAGATCGTATCACCTCAAGAACACAAGAGAGAGAGAGAGATCAAACACATAGCTACTGGTACATACCCTCAGCCCCGAGGAAGAACTACTCCCTCCTCGTCATGGAGAGCGCCGGGATGATGAAGATGGCCACCGGAGAGGGATTCCCCCTCCGGCAGGGTGCCAGAATGGGTCTAGATTGGTTTTCGCTGGCTACGGAGGCTTCTGGCGGCGAAACTCCCGATCTATTCCACTCCTCGATGGTTTTTGGGTATATTGGTATATATAGGAGGAAGAAGTACGTCGGTGGATCTCCGGGCTGTCCACGAGGCAGGGGGCGCCCCCTGGGCGCGCCCCCCACCCTCGTGGGCAGCCCGGGACTCTCCTGGTCCATCTCCAATACTCCGTGGGCTTCTTGTGGGCCAAAAATAAGTTCCGTGAAGTTTCAGGTCAATTGGACTCTGTTTGATTTTCCTTTTCTGCGATACTCTAAAACAAGGAAAAAACAGAAACTGGCACTGGGTCTGGGTTAATAGGTTAGTCCCAAAAATAATATAAAAGTGTATAATAAAGCCCATAAACATCCCAAACACATAATATAATAGCATGAATACTTCATAAATTATAGATACATTGGAGACGTATCAGCATCCCCAAGCTTAATTCCTACTCATCCTCAAGTAGGTAAATGATAAAAGAAATAATTTATGAAGTGTAAATGCTAGCAGGTGCACAAGTTTGATCAATGATAATTTCAATCACCTTTTCTAGCATCATTATATATCATAACAGTATCTCGTCTCATAAAGCTTCTCACGATCAAGTAACAAGCTATTCACATGTTAAAGTATAGATCATAAACTTTCTTGAAAACTAACAAACTATGTTATTAGTCATCAAACAATTACAATTCATCTTATTTTCAGGAAGAGTCCATGTCAGAGCTTTGATTTAGCAAACTCCACATACTCAACTATCATTTAGTCTTTCACAATTGCTAACACTCACGCGATATTTATGGGTTCAAAGTTTAATCAGACACAGAGAAAGATAGGGGCTTATAGATTCGCCTCCCAACCTTTTACCTCAAGGGTAATGTCAACAATAATAGTTCATGATGCCTTCCATCCAATTGGATATATATATATATCAGAATCTTTCCAACACAAGGTGCTTGCCAAAGGATAAAACGAAAAAAAGGAAAGGTGAAGATCACCATGACTCTTGCATAAGGTAAAATACAATAATAAAAGATAGGCCCTTCGCAGAGGGAAGCAGAGGTTGCCATGCACTTTTATAGTTGGATGCACAAAATCTTAATGCGAGGGAACGTCACTTTATATTGCCACTTGTGATAGGGACCTTTATTATGCAGTCCGTCGCTTTTATTGCTTCCATATCACAAGATCATATAAAGCTTATTTCCATATCACAAGATCCATGAAAATATACTTTATATCGAATATAAGAAAATATAACCCATTACATTGTCTTCCTTGTCCAACATTAACCTTTTCGCATGTCATATTTTAATGAGTGCTCACAATTACAAAAGATGTCCAAGATAGTATATTTATATGTGAAATCTCTCTTCCTTCAATATTCTTTCATGAATTGTTCAAGTGACCAATACAATGTTTGCTAACCTTCAATAAATTTACCACCTCTACTTCTTATGTGTAAAGTCATTACTCCCCATGGGATAAGCATATGAAACATATATAATTTCATATTTATGACATTCAAATCATTCAACCATTTACTCATAGGATATAAGTGAGGCACACGAGTAAATGACAAACTACTCCAAAAAGATATAAGTGAAGATCAATGAGTAGTTAAATAATTATGTAGCTATGTGAAGACTCTCTCTCATTTAAGAATTTCAGATCTTGATATTTTATTCAAACAGCAATCAAAACAAAGTAAAATGACATTCTAAGAATAGCAAACATCATGTGAAGAAGCAAAAACTGAGGATCAACCGAAACTAACCGATAGTTGTTGAAGAAGAAAGGTGGGATGCCAACCGAGGCATCCGCAAGCTTAGACACTTGAGACTTCTTGAAATATTATCTTGGGATGCCTTGGGAATCCCCAAGCTTGAGATTTTGTGTCTCTAATTCCTCTCATATCACGGTTTCCCTAAATCTCAAAAGCTTCATCCACACAAAACTCAACAAGGACTCGTGAGATAAGTTAGTATAAACCAATGCAAAAACCTTATCATACTCTACTGTAGAAAATCATTAAAATTATTATTCAACATTGCATACTAAATGCCTCTTCATATTTAATAGTCCTATCCTCAAATAGAATCATTAAAGAGGCAAACATATGCAAACAATGTAAACATAACAGCAGTCTGCCTAAACAGGACAGCCTGTAACGAGTGCAGCAAGATCCATACTTACCTACCTCCAAAAATTATGAAATAAAACTCCCACTGTATTAAATTTATCGGATCTTATTATGCAAAAGGTTTCAACATTTTATCACATTCTGACTTTTCTAGGGAATTTTTGCAACAGTGGTAAACTTTCTGTTTTCAAACAGCAACATGTGGACTTGTAAAATGGGATAGTAAAGGCTATCAATGCCAATTTTATTGAAACAAAAGATTAAAAAAGTGTTCTAAATAACATCAATCAAATCCTAACAAAATAAATTGACACTCCAAGCAAAACACATATCATGTGGTGAATAAAAATATAGCTCCAAGTAAAGTTACCGATGAACGAAGACGAAAGAGGGGATGCCTTCCGGGGCATCCCCAAGCTTAGGCTCTTGGTTATCCTTGAATATTACCTTGGGGTGCCTTGGGCATCACCAATCTTAGGCTCTTGCCACTCCTTATTCCATAGTCCATCGAATCTTTACCCAAAACTTGAAAACTTCACAACACAAAACTTAACAGAAAACTCGTAAGCTCCGTTAGTGAAAGAAAACAAAACACCACTTCAAGGAACTGTAATGAACTAATTCTTTATTTATATTGGTTTTAAACCTAATGTATTACAACTTCTCTATGGTTTATAAACTCTTTTACTAGCCATAGATTCATCAAAATAAGCAAACAACACATGAAAAACAGAATCTGTCAAAAACAGAACAGTCTGTAGTAATCTGTAACTAACGCAAACTTCTGGAACCCCAAAAATTCTAAAATAAATTGCTGGAAGTGAGTAATTTATATATTAATCATATTCAAAAATAATTAACTAAATATCAATCTCCAATAAAAATGGCAGAAATTCTCATGAGCGCTAAAGTTTCTGTTTTTACAGCAAGAGCAACAAGACTTTCCCCAAGTCTTCCCAATGGTTCTACTTGGCACAAACACTAATTAACACATAAAACCACATCTAAACAGAGTCTAGATGAATTATTTACTACTAAACAGGAGCAAAAAGTAAAGAACAAAAATAAAATTGGGTTGCCTCCCAACAAGCGCTATCGTTTAACACCCCTAGCTAGGCATGATGATTTCAATGATGCTCACATAAAAGATAAGAATTGAAACATAAAGAGAGAATCATGAAGAATATAACTAGCACATTTAAGTCTAACCCACTTCTTATGCATAGGGATTTTTTGAGCAAACAACTTATAGGAACAATAATCAACTAGCATAGGAAGGCAAAACAAGCATAACTTCAAAACTTTAAGCAAATAGAGAGGAAGCTTGATATTATTGCAATTCCTACAAGCATATGTTCCTCCCTCATAGTAATTTTCAGTAGCATCATGAATGAATTCAACAATATAACTATCACATAAATCATTCTTTTCATGATCTACTTGCATAGAAATTTTACTACTCTCCACATAAGCAAAATTCTTCTCTTTCGGAATAGTGGGAGTAAACTCAACAAAATAATTATCATGTGAGGCATAATCCAATTGAAAACTAAAATCATGATGACAAGTTTCATGGATATAATTATTCTTTATAGCATACAGTTCATCACAATAATCATCATAGATAGTAACTTTGTTCTCATAATCAATTGGAACCTCTTCCAGAATAGTGCATTCATCACAAAATAAAGTATTGACCTCTCCAAATCCACTTTCATCAATATAATCATCATAAATAGGAGGCATGCTTTCATCATAATAAATTTGCACATCAAAACTTGGGGGACAAAAAATATCATCTTCATCAAACATAGCTTCCCCAAGCTTGTGGCTTTGCATATCATTAGCATCATGGATATTCAAGGAATTCATACTAACAACATTGAAATCATGCTCATCATTCAAATATTTAGTGACAAACATTTTAATGCATTCTTATTCTAACACCTGGGCACAATTTTACTTTCCATCATACTCACGAAAGATATTAAAAATATGAAGCATATGAGGAAAACTCAATTCCATATTTTTTTGTAGTTTTCTTTTATAAACTAAACTAGTGCTAAAACAAGAAACAAAAAGATTCGATTGCAAGATCTAAAGATATACCTTCAAGCGCTAACCTCCCCGGTAACGGCGCCAGAAAAGAGCTTGATGTCAACTACACAACCTTCTTCTTGTAGACGTTGTTGGGCCTCTAAGTGCAGAGGTTTGTAGGACAGTAGCAAATTTCCCTCAAGTGGATGACCTAAGGTTTATCAATCCGTAGGAGGCGTAGGATGAAGATGGTCTCTCTCAAGAAACCCTGCAACCAAATAACAAAGAGTCTCTTGTGTCCCCAACACACCCAATACAATGGTAAATTGTATAGGTGCACTAGTTCGGCGAAGAGATGGTGATACAAGTGGTATATGAATGGTGGACAAAGGTTTTTGTAATATGAAAATATAAAAACAGCAAGGTAACTAATGATAAAAGTGAGCAATAACGGTATTGCAATGCGTTGAAACAAGGCCTAGGGTTCATACTTTCACTAGTGCAAGTTCCCTCAACAATAATAACATAATTGGATCATATAACTATCCCTCAACATGCAACAAAGAGTCACTCCAAAGTCGCTAATAGCGGAGAACAAACGAAGAGATTATGGTAGGGTACAAAACCACCTCAAAGTTATCCTTTCTGATCGATCTATTTAAGAGTCTGTTGTAAAATAACACGAAGCTATTCTTTCCGTTCAATCTATCATAGAGTTCGTACTAGAATAACACCTTAAGACACAAATCAACAAAAACCCTAATGTCACCTAGATACTCCAATGTCACCTCAAGTATCCATGGGTTTGATAATACGATATGCATCACACAATCTCAGATTCATCTATTCAAACCAACACAAAGTACTTCAAAGAGTGCCCCAAAGTTTCTACCCAAGAGTCAAGGCGAAAATGTGTGCCAACCCCTATGCATAGGTTCATGGGTGGAACCCGCAAGTTGATCACCAAAACATACATCAAGTGGATCAATAGAATACCCCATTGTCACCACGGGTATCCCACGCAAGACATACATCAAGTGTTCTCAAATCCTTAAAGACTCAATCCGATAAGATAACTTCAAAGGGAAAACTCAATCCATTACAAGAGAGTAGAGGGGGAGAAACATCATAAGATCCAACTATAATAGCAAAGCTCGCGATACATCAAGATCGTATCACCTCAAGAACACGAGAGAGAGAGAGAGAGAGAGAGAGAGAGATCAAACGCATAGCTACTGGTACATACCCTCAGCCCCGAGGGAGAGCTACTCCCTCCTCATCATGGAGAGCATCGGGATGATGAAGATGGCCACCGGAGTGGGATTTCCCCTCCGACAGGGTGCTGCAACGGGTCTAGATTTGTTTTTGGTGGCTACGGAGGCTTCTGGCAGCGGAACTCCCAATCTATTCTGCTCCTCGATGGTTTTTGGGTATATTGGTATATATAGGAGGAAGAAGTATGTCGGTGGATCTCCGGGCTGTCCACGAGGCAGGGGGCGCACCCAGGGGGTGGGCGCGCCCCCACCCTCGTGGGCAGCCCGAGACTCTCCTGGTCCATCTCCGATACTCCGTGGGCTTCTTCTGGTCCAAAAATAACTTCTGTGAAGTTTCAGGTCAATTGGACTCCGTTTGATTTTCCTTTTCTGCGATACTCTAAAACAAGGAAAAACAGAAACTGGCACTGAGCTATGGGTTAATAGGTTAGTCCCAAAAATAATATAGAAGTGTATAATAAAGCCCATAAACATCCAAAACAGATAATATAATAGCATGAATACTTCGTAAATTATAGATACGTTGGAGACGTATCACCCTGCACCATAGGATTTAGACCGGCATGGTGACCTCTCTGTTGTGCCTAGGTAGGGCTGCGACGTGTTGATATTCCAAGGCCGGGCATGACCCAGAAAAGTGTGTCCGGACAAAGGGGATCGAGCGTGTTGGGAAATGTGGTGTACCCTTGCAGGGAAGTTGATCTATTCGAATAGCCGTGTCCCGCGGTAAAAGGGCGACTGTCGGTGTCAAAACTGGCGGATCTCGGGTAGGGGCTCCCGAACTGTGCGTCTAAGGCGGATGGTAACAGGAGGCAGGGGACACAATGTTTTACCCAGGTTCGGGCCCTCTTGATGGAGGTAAAACCCTACGTCCTGCTTGATTAATATTGATGATATGGGTAGTACAAGAGTAGATCTACCACGAGATCAGAGAGGCTAAACCCTAGAAGCTAGCCTATGGTATGATTGTATGTTGTAGTTGCTGTGTCCTACGGACTAAAACCCTCCGGTTTATATAGACACCGGAGAGGGTTAGGGTTACACAAGGTCGGTTACAAAGGAGGAGATATCCATATCCGTATTGCCTAGATTGCCTTCCACGCCAAGTAGAGTCCCATCCGGACATGAGACGAAGTCTTCAATCTTGTATCTTCATAGTCTAACAGTCCGGACAATGGAGATAGTCCGGTTGTCGAGAGACCTCCTAATCCAGGACTCCTGCAGTAGCCCCTGAACCAGGCTTCAATGACGATGAGTCCGACGCGCAATATTCTCTTCGACATTGCAAGGCGGGTTCCTCCTCCGAATATACCACGGAAGAATTTGAATATAAGGATAGTGTCCGACCCTGCAAAATAAGTTCCACATACCATCGTAGAGAGAATAATATGTTCACAAATCTAATTTGCTGACTTGTTTTGGCAACATGACATTAAGTCGTGGCCCGCTGATTATTCGAACCGTTTCCTTTAACTAGCCCCGCACATAACGCGAGGCAGTTTTTTGACACGTCTCGTCGAAGCAGAGATCGTGTCGCCTTATTACGGGATTCTCATCAATACGGGCGTGGGTAACCCAACCGCGCCATCGATTATGGCGCTTGGGGGATAAGCGAGTTTTACCAGGCTAGTGGGGATGCTTAGTTTCGTCCGCCCATATAAAGGGATAAGGATTCACCTTTTCATCCATGCCTTCTTCCTCCTTTGCTCATCCGTTTTCGCACACTCGAGCTCTAGCGCCCAAGTCTGCACTTCCCACCTCAACCTTCTCCAACCATGTCCGGAGCGGGAGGCAGGTGGATGGTCTCCTCCGTCACGGAGGGAGACATCAAGAAGCTGAGGAGAGCCGGATACCTGTCCGACAACATCGCGCACCGACTCCCAGATGAGGGGCAGCTCATCCCCACCCCCGGGCCCCATGAGAGGGTAGTGTTCCTTACCCATTTCCTCCGCGGACTGGGATTCCCTCTCCATCCATTCGTCCGGGGGCTCATGTTCTACTACGGCCTGGATTTCCACGATCTGGCCCCGAACTTCATCCTCAATATCTCGGCGTTTATCGTCGTGTGCGAGGCCTTCCTCCGCATCAAGCCCCACTTCGGCTTATGGCTGAAGACCTTTAATGTCAAGCCGAAGGTTGTGGGTGGCCGCCAGGCGGAGTGCGGAGGCGCCATGGTGGGCAAGATGCCCAATGTTACATGGCTCGAGGACTCCTTTGTGGAAACCATAAAGGGGTGGCAATCGGGGTGGTTCTACATCACCGAGCCGCGTGACCCTGCATGGGCAGCGACCCCCGAGTTCCGATCTGGCATCCCCACGCGGCTCACCTCCTGGAAAGAGAAGGGCCTGTCCCGGGGTAGTTTGGGAGAGCTGACCGGACTTCAAACATGTATTCAGAACATGGTGAACAAGAAGCTTAAACTCGTCAACGTAGTCCAGGTCATGCTCCACCACCGTATCCTCCCGTTCCAACAACGGGACTTCAACTTGTGGGAGTTCGACCCGGCGCAGCACCGAACTCTGAACAGGCTCTTCGACACAACTCATGAAGATGCCTGGAGGGTGCTATTCAAAAGCACCGAGGTCCCCCCTCCCATTACTGAGGATCACGGATTCAGCGCGAAGTGCCAAGCCAGTGCGGTAAGCTGCTTTACCTTTCATAGGATACTTATTTTTTATATATTGACTCCATGCGGGATCTAAACTCCCGTACCTTTGACAGGACTGGCAGGAGACGGACGGATAGATCGACTATCCGGCTCCTTTGCCCGAAGGCCCAGCAGACGCTCTTCTGGCGAAGATGCTGACTCCGGCTCCTTATACGGTGCCGGAGAAGACCAAGAAGGCCAAGGGAACCCAAAAGAGTGCCCGACGCCAGGCGTCGTCGGACTCACCATCCGAGGACTCTACGGCGCAATCCTCCCCCGAAGACGAGGAGGCAGAAGAAGATGATCCCCCTCCAGACGGGGGAGACAAGAAAAGGAAGGCCGCCCCAACTGGGGAGGCCAAAGGGTCCAAGAAGGGGAGAACTCTCCTTCCAGACTACTCTACCACCGCCGCCGCCGACGAAGAGAAGTGGCTGCCCAGGGCCAAGCCCTTGGGGAAGTCGTAAGTATTCAGATACCAGAGTAAGTCATAGTATTCCTTTGCCGCACTACTTCACCTAACGCCTAAATATGATTATGCAGGCCGCCCGAGCCCGTATCGATGTATCATCGCACGGCTCCCTGGGCTCGTCGGACATGGATAACGATCCAATCCCGACCGCCACCTCCCCCTATCCTGCGGACGACGCCGAGGTGCTGTCTCACGAGGCACCGGGTCGAGGGGAGATAGTCCCGGAGGCGCCTCAAGGCGGCCTCCCGGACTCCGGGAGCCGAGGGGACAAGGGCCCTGAGAGCTCCGACTTCGGCCCTCAGCCGAACACTGCGCCGGAACCTCCAGTGGTTCCGGGCTCGGGCAGGCGGCCTCCTTCTAAGAGGGGCAAGACGCCTGTGCCAGTGACCTCTGTCCATCCAGAGGCACCGGACAATCTGCTAGAAGCGCTTCGCAGCGCTTCCATCGACAAGGAGCACCGTACTATTATGAGTGTGGTGGTCTAGAAGGTTCAGTCCGCCAAGAGCGGATTGACTAAAGCCTGTGCCAGCCTTCTAATAGGCTTTGAGGTAAGTGTTTTAAAATATAGGAAAAAAATTACCGCATAGACAGTAGCCCCTGATGCTTTGTTCGGTGTTCACAAAGAAAAGCCGAACAAAGGATCAAATAATATCGCAGGAGTCTAATATAAGTATGTCAATATGCGTATGCAGGCCTCGCTGCTGGCGTCCGCCGCACTGACTGCGGAGGTCGCCATACTGAAGCAGGACCTCGAGGGGTCCAAGAAAGAGCTCGGCCTTGCCAAGAGGCAGCTCGAGGAGAACAAGGGTAAGTAATACCCTGTCTATAGATATGTATATATATATATATAAAAGAATACGTGATTGCAAAATGACAGGATCATCGTATATTTGCCAGGGGCCATGACCGAGGTGGCAACCATGAAGCAAGTGCTAACCAAGGCCGAAGATAAAGCGGCCAAGGAGCACAACGAGCGGGAAAAACAAGAGGCTCGTGTGGGTGAGGTGCAGCAAGAGCTCCAGGCTCTCATGACGAAGCACGAGGCGTTGCAGCTTGACTCGAAGACGCGAGAGTCTGAGCTTGCCGCGGCCCTCGAGAGCGCAAAAAGTGCCAAGGCCGAAGCCCAAAAGGCCCTCCAGGAGATTGATGCGATGAAGAAAATAGCGGCAGGTAAGGCATTCTATATGCAAAGCAAGCATGCAAAAGTAAATTACCGATTACTTACCCCGCAGCGTGTCGGATGTCGCACAGTTTTACCAGGCCGAGGAGGGAAGCTCAACGGAGAAGCTGTTCTGGTCTCAGTATACTGAGACCGAACACCCGATGCCTCTGAGCGACTAGCTAAAGCAACTGGTCGAGCTACACAAGGCGGCCGAACAGGCCATGAAGGGCCTTATAGTCCGGCTGTGTCCTGGCGACGCCCTACCGGACAGCTACTTCGGCCTGGTGATGCGGCTTGTGGATGCCTGCCCACGGCTGGAGGTTGTCAAGCGTCTGTCTGGATCGAAGGTGCATGCCGGGCTTTTGCCCGTGTGAAGGTGCAGTGGGCCAAGCTAGACACTGTGAAGCTGATCAAGGAAGGGCCGCCGCAGGGCAAGGAGCATCGCACCCCCGGAATTTATTATGAGGGTGTCCTGAGGGGTTCCCTTCTTGTAGCAGACGAATGTCCCAAGGATGTAATATTTGAGTAAACTTGCTCGTGTGATCCTGTATGATGAAAACTTGTTTCATATGCACTATGCAACGCTTGTGTGAATTTAAAATATTACCTTCTATTTGGCTGTTTATCCAATCTGAGAGATGGCTAGTCCTCGGCTTCTGCCCCCATGCCACGAGTGCTGGGGTGTTCGGGCTAAACCTGAGCACTCTTGTTCCCATGTTTGGGTCCTTCGAGGGAGGTGCTCAGCACAACAAACAAGGCAACCGGACTAATAATGCTTTATCACTCTCACTTAGCCATAGAATTCTATAATTTTAAATTTCGGTGAAGCCCCTGGTATTCGGAAGGCCGAATTTGGGGCGCGATACACGCCTTTAAGCCGGACAGGGCCGGCCCCTCGCTCTAAGCGGCATAAGTCTTTAGGGACTTGAAAACCTCACCGAACAACGACCAGTCTCTTGCCTTATCATGACAGTCAGTTTTAGCTTTCTCTACTAAGGTGCTAAGCCCAGCAGAACTGGGGCACAATCGCAGTAGTTCTCCTAGCGCTACCTTAGCCGATAGAGCGGAACGTAAGGTACCAAAACATAGGAGCCGGGCAAACCCAACATTTGACCAAAGACATGATTCGAAGCTGATGCATATAATGCTATAAGTTCGGGGTGCCGCACTTGTGAAAGTGTTCGGACTTTTCACACCATATTGTGGGGTACGTAAGCCCCTGGTGTATTGGCCGTACCAAAGTGTACGGTTGCAAGGCGTCATTATTGAACACACATATATAACAAGAATGCAATAATAGTCGTAATGTTATGCATTGTTTATTCAAAAAGGTGCGTTAAAGCAGAATGATACAGATGGTGTGATAAGCAAAGAGTAGGGCTATTTCCCTTCCAAGGGCAAGCCGAGGAATAATATTAAATCAAATATTTCGCTCGTTATTGTAATCCACCTGGGAATGTCGTGGTGTGACGTAGCTTTCTGCCTCCTTGGTTGCTGCATCATGTGTTCGGCAATAGTGCTGCCGGACAGGGTTTCCAGAGATTAAGGTCCTGAAAAAGAGAAAAATAACCAAACAGGAAGCCCCTAGTGCGGTTTAAGCCGCGTCTTGGGGTGTGCCGCAGTTGTGCCCCCCTCCCTACCTGTGCCCATGGTATTTTTAATGTGTAATTATGTACGCGTGGCACGTGTTTCTCCGTTTGGCTGGGACTGGGGTGGGGGCTGCATTGCTACGCGAGCTCAGATCGCGCCAGGCGGTCTAGTTGCCGATTGCTCCGAGCGCGCTTGAAGGTGTCCGGGTCTTGAAACGCCGAACTGGTGGATTGCCTTGAGAGGCTGATTTGTGCTTCTGCTGCGAGGGCCGCGGTGTGCTCCTCCATTCCGAGAGAGCGTTCTGTGTTTCCATTGACTGTAATAACCCCGTGAGGTCCTGGCATCTTGAGCTTGAGGTATGCATAATGTGGTACCGCATTGAATCTCGCAAATGCGGTTCGCCCGAGCAGTGCATGATAACCACTGCGGAACAGGACTATATCAAAGATTAAATCTTTGCTTCGGAAGTTATCCAGGGATCCGAAGACCACTTCCAGTGTAATTGAGCCTGTGCAATGGGCCTCTACGCCTGGAATGACGCCCTTAAAGGTCGTTCTTGTGGGTTTGATCCTTGAGGGGTCTATACCCATTTTGCGCACCGTGTCCTGATAAAGCAGGTTCAGGCTGCTGCAGCCATCCATAAGGACTCGAGTGAGGTGAAATCCGTCAATGATTGGATCCAGAGCCAGTGCGGTGAATCCGCCATGACGGATACTAGTGGGATGGTCCCTGCGATCGAAAGTGATCGGATAAGAGGACCATGGGTTGAACTTTGGGGGGACTGGCTCCAACGCATATACGTCCCTGAGCGCACGCTTCTGCTCCCTCTTGGGGATGTGGGTTGCATATATCATATTCACCGTCCGCACTTGTGGGGGAAACCTCTTCTGTCCTCCGGTGTGTGGCTGCCGGGGCTCCTCCTTGTCATCGCTATGTGGCCCCTTGTCCTTGTTTTCAGCAATTAACATGCCGGCCTGCTTGAACACCCAACAATCCCTGTTGGTGTGATTGGCTAGCTTTTCTGGGGTGCCGTGTATTTGGCACGAGCGATCGAGTATACAGTCCAAGCTGGACGGACCCGGCGTACTTTGTTTGAATGCCTTTTTCCGCTGACCGGGTTTAGAGCCTTTGAATCCGGCATTGACTGTCGTATCCTCGTTATTATTGCTGTTAATGCGGTGCTTATGTTTGTTGCGACATGACCTGCTATTGCCGTCCTTGGTATCCGAAGTACCATGGTTCTCTGATATGTTATTACTGCGAGCCAGCCAGCTGTCTTCTCCCGCACAAAAGCGGGTCATGAGTGTCGTGAGGGCTGCCACAGATTTCGGCTTTTCCTGACCAAGGTGCCGGGCTGGCCATTTGTCGCGGATGTTGTGTTTAAAAGCCGCTAGGGCCTCTGCATCTGGACAGTCGACGATTTGGTTTTTCTTTGTTAGGAACTGAGTCCAGAATTGCCTGGCCGATTCTTCTGGCTGCTGAGTTATGTGGCTCAAGTCATAGGCATCTGGTGGCCGCACATAAGTGCCCTGAAAGTTGTCGAGGAATGCGGCTTCCAGATCTTCCCAACAGCTAACGGACTCTGCTGGCAAGCTGTTAAGCCAATGCCGCGCTGGTCCCTTGAGCTTTAGTGGGAGGTATTTGATGGCGTGTAAGTCGTCACCGCAGGCCATGTGGATGTGAAGGAGGAAATCCTCGATCCATACCGCGGGATCTGTTGTGTCGTCGTATGATTCAATATTTACAGGTTTGAAACCTTCTGGGATTTGATGATCCATTACTTCGTCTGTTAAGCATAAGGGTTTGCGGCGCCTCTGTATTGGGCTATATCATGACGCAGCTCGAATGGGTCTTGCCCGCTGTGTTCGGCCCGACCGGATTTGCTTTTACTGTATCCGGCGTGACATTTATCGTCTCGCAGAGTGGCGCGCCCTCGTGATCCGTAGATCGATCTTGCATGCTTTGATTTGTCCTCCAATATGTCTCGCAGGTCTGGCGTATCTCCCCATGCCTTTTTATTTGAATGGCGTTGGGGTGCAGGCTGAGTTTTTGGCTGGAATGCCTCTCTATCGCGGCCACGAGGTGGCCGATCAGCCGCATCATACGCTTCTTCCTCCAGTCGATGTAGCAACCTGCACTTTGGGTAACTCTTGGAGGGGCGCTCGAGTTTATATTCCTCGGTCGCGAGGACTTCAGTCCATCTGTCAGCTAGCAGATCCTGATCAGCTTGAAGCAGCTGCTGCTTTTTCTTAAGGCTATTTGCCATGGCTATAAGCCGGTGTTTGAAGCGCTCTTGTTCGACAAGATCCTCTGGCACAGCGAATTCGTCGTCGCCGAGGCTTGCCTCGTCTTTGGAGGGGGGCATGTAATTATCATCCTCCTCCTCTCCATCTGCCGCTCTCTCAGGAGGGCTGGCTCCTCCATCCTCCTGCTCTAAATCTTGCTGGAGGGGATTGTTTTTGTCTTCGGCACTATCCGGAGTATTATTATCTCCTGTGCCGGTATCACCACTTTTGCTTTGGCGGGACTTAGAGAGGCGCCGCTAACGTCGGCGCTTGGGTTGCTTCTTGGAGGGTTCATCCTCTGCTATCTCGTCGCCATTGCCTTCTTTGGGTGTATCCACCATGTATATATAATATGATGAGGTGGCTGTCCAGTGCCCTGTGGGCAGTGGTTCCTCTTCGTCTCCCGCATCGTCGTCCATACCGTCGATGTCTTCGGAATCGAAGTCGAGCATGTCGGTTAAGTCATCGACAGTGGCTACTAAGTGGGTGGTGGGTGGGCCGCGAATTTCTTCGTCGTCCGCATCCCAGTCCTGCCGGACATAGTTCGGCCAGGATCCACCTGACAAGGAAAGAGACCTTAACGAGTTCAGTATGTCGCCAAAGGGCGAGTGCTGAAAAACATCCGCGGAGGTAAACTCCATTATCGGCGCCCAATCGGATCCGATAGGAACGGGCGCGGGCGGTTCGGAGTCCGTGGCCGGAGAAGGATCCGACAGTTTAACAACACGGCTCTCGTGTAAGGTAAGGTCGATGTTTGGCTCGATCGCCGCTGAGGGTAAGGCCTCCGTGGTGGGGTCCATCCACCCGTCCATGGATGGCACAACTGGCTCCGAATTGAGGCTCGGAGCGGCTGCCTGTGCGATCTCCTGGACACTGTCCGATGGAAGAGCTAAATCGTACTCATCGTGACCGCGTGACGCACAAGGCAGAGGCTCGAATCCGTCGAAGATCAAGTCCCCACGGATATCGGCCGTGTAGTTTAAGCTTCCAAACCTGACCCGGTGTCCAGGGGCGTAACTTTCAATCTGCTCCAGATGGCCAAGCGAATTGGCCCGCAGTGCAAAGCCGCCGAACACGAAGATCTGTCCGGGGAGAAAAATCTCACCCTGGACTGCATTGCTATCAATGATAGTAGGAGCCATCAAGCCTAACGGCGACGACATAGAGGAACTCTCAATGAAAGCACCAATGTCAGTGTCAAAACTGGCAGATCTCGGGTAGGGGGTCCCGAACTGTGCGTCTAAGCCGGATGGTAACAGGAGGCAGGGGACACAATGTTTTACCCAGGTTCGGGCCCTCTTGATGGAGGTAAAACCCTACGTCCTGCTTGATTAATATTGATGATATGGGTAGTACAAGAGTAGATCTACCACGAGATCGGAGAGGCTAAACCCTAGAAGCTAGCCTATGGTATGATTGTATGTTGTAGTTGCTGTGTCCTACGGACTAAAACCCTCCGGTTTATATAGACACCGGAGAGGGTTAGGGTTACACAAGGTCGGTTACAAAGGAGGAGATATCCATATCCGTATTGCCTAGCTTGCCTTCCACACCAAGTAGAGTCCCATCCGGACACGAGACGAAGTCTTCAATCTTGTATCTTCATAGTCTAACAGTCCGGCCAATGGAGATAGTCCGGCTGTCCCAAGACCCCCTAATCCAGGACTCCCACAACGACCCAGAGTTGTACCTTGACCTTATGACAACTAGAACTAGATACTTAATAAAACACACCCTTCCAAGCGCCAGATACAACCCGGTGATCGCTCTCTAACAGGGCGACGAGGAGAGGATCGCCGGGTAGGATTATGCTATGCGATGATACTTGGTGAACTTACCATCTACTCTCTTCTACATGCTGCAAGACGGAGGTTTCCAGAAGTGTAGTCTTCGATAGGACTAGCTATCCCCCTCTTATTCCGGCATTCTGCAGTTCAGTCCACATATGCTACCCCCTTTCCCAGTTGATACCAATGCATATATATGTAGTGTAGCTCCTTGCTTGCGAGTACTTTGGATGAGTACTCACGGTTGCTTTGCTCCCCCTTTTCCCCTTTTCTATACCCGATTGTTGCGACCAGACGATGGAGTCCAGGAGCCAGACGTAACCATCAACGATGACTCCTACTACACTGGAGGTGCCTACTACTATGTGCAGGCCGCTGACGATGACCATGAGTAGTTTAGGAGGATCCCAGGCAGGAGGCCTGTGCCTTTTTTGATATGTATCCCAGTTTGTGCTAGCCTTCTTAAGGCAACTTGTTTAACTTATGTCTGTACTCAGATATTATTGCTTCCGCTGACTCTTGTGTTTTAGAGCTTATGTATTCGAGCCCTCGAGGCCCCTGGCTTGTAATATAAAGCTTGTATTATTTTAATTTGTGTCTAGAGTTGTGTTGTGATATCTTCCCGTGAGTCCTTGATCTTGATCGTACACATTTGCATGTATGATTAGTGTACGGTCAAATCGGGGGTGTCACATGCTCTTAGGGGGGGGGGGTAGATTGGTAGGAAAATACCATCGCTCGTCCCCGACCTCCACTCATAAGGAAAACAATCAATAAATAAATCATGCTCCGACTTCCTCACATAACGGTTCACCATACGTGCATGCTTTGGGAATCACAAACTTTAACACAACTATTTCTACCAATCCACAATTACTCACTAGCACGACTCTAATATCACCATCTTTATATCTCAAAACAATCATAGGGAATCAAACTTCTCATATTATTCAATGCTCTTATATGAAAGTTTTTATTATATCCCTCTTGGATGCCTATCATATTAGGACTAAATTCATAACCTAAGAAAATTACCATGTTGTTTCAAGACTCTCAAAATAATATAAGTGAAGCCTGAGAGTTCATCAATTTATTCAAAATAAAACCACCTCTGTGCTCTAAAAAGATATATGTGAAGCACTAGAGCAACTACCCAACTCAAAAGATATAAGTGAAGCACATAGGGTATTCTAATAAATTAACGATTAATGTGTGTCCCTCTCAAAAGGTGTGTACATCAAGGATGATTGTGGCAAACTAAAAAGCAGAGACCGATATCATACAAGACGCTCCAAGCAAAACGCATATCATGTGGTGAACAAAAATACAGCCTCAAGTAAATTTACCGATGGATTGAAGACGAAAGAGGGGACGCCATCCGGGGCATCCCCAAGCTTAGATGCTTGGTTGTCCTTGAATATTACCTTGGGGTGCCTTGGGCATCCCCAAGCTTAGGCTCTTGCCACTCCTTATTCCATAGTCCATCAAATCTTTACCCAAAACTTGAAAACTTCACAACACAAAACTCAACAGAAAACTCATGAGATCCGTTAGTATAATAAAATAAATCACCACTTAGGTATTGTTGTGAACTCATTCTAAATTTATGTTGGTGTTATATCTACTGCATTCCGACTTCTCCATGGTTCATACCCTCCGATACTACCCATAGATTCATCAAAATAAGAAAACAATACAATGAAAATAGAATTTATCAAAAACAGAACAGTCTGTAGTAATCTGGAAACTTCCTGTACTTACGTAACTCCAAAAATTCTGAAAAATTAGACAACGTAGGAAATTTGTATATCAATCATGTGCTAGCAATTCAGAATTTTATCACGCTCTGGTAAATTTTCAAAATTCTTCTACTGGAAGCAAATGTTTATGTTTTTGCACAGAATCAAGTCAACTATCATCCACACTACCCCAAAGGTTTACTTGGTACTTCACTGAAAGAAAAGCTATAAAACATGATTACTACAGTAGCTTAGTCATGTGAACACACAAAAACAGTAGGGGTAAATGTTGGGTTGTCTCCCAACGAGCGCTTTTCTTTAGTGCCTTTTTTAGCTAGGCATGATGATTTTGATGATGCTCACATAAAAGATAAGAATTGAAACATAATGGGAGCATCATGAAGCATTTGACTGATACGTCCATTTTGCATCATGCTTTTATATCAATATTTATTGTATTATGGGCTATTATTACACATTATGTAACAATACTTATGCCTTTTCTCTCTTATTTTACAAGGTCTACATGAAGAGGGAGAATGCCGACAGCTGGAATTCTGGGCTGGAAAAGGAGCAAATATTAGAGACCTATTTTGCACAACTCCAAAAGTCCTGAAACTCCACGAAAATCAGTTTTGGAATATATTAAAAATATTGGGCAAAGAAAGCAACAGAGGGGAGCCAGCCACCGTCTACGAGGGTGGGGGGCGCGCCCTACCCCCTGGGCGCGCCCCTGCCTCGTGGGCCACCTGGCAGGCCCCCGATGCCCATCTTCTTGTATAAGGTGTCTTTTGCCCTGAAAAAAATCAAAAGGAAGCTTTCGGGACGAAGCGTCGCCATCTCGAGGCGGAACCTTGGCGGAACCAATCTAGGGCTCCGGCGAGCTATTCTGCTAGGGAAACATCCCTCCAGGAGGGGGAAATCGTCACCATCGTCATCACCATCAATCCTCTCATCGGGAGGGGGTCAATCTCCATCAACATCTTCACCAGCACCATCTCCTTTCAAACCCTAGTTCATCTCTTATATCCGATCTTTGTCTCAAAACCTCAGATTGGTACCTGTGGGTTGCTAGTAGTGTTGATTACTCCTTGTAGTTGATGCTAGTTGGTTTAGTCAGTGGAAGATTATATGTTAAGATCCTCTATGCATATTAATACCCCTCTGATTATGAACATGCATATGATTTGTAAGTAGTTACGTTTGTTCCTGAGGACGTGGGAGAAGTCTTGCTATAAGTAGTCATGTGAATTTGGTATTCGTTCGATATTTTGATGAGATGTATGTTGTGTTTCCTCTAGTGGTGTTATGTGAACGTTGACTACATGACACTTCACCATTGTTTGGGCCTAGGGGAAGGCACTGGGAAGTAATAAGTAGATGATGGGTTGCTAGAGTGACATAAGCTTAAACCCTAGTTTATGCGTTGCTTCGTAAGGGGCTGATTTGGATCCATACGTTCAATGCTATGGTTAGGTTTACCTTAATTCTTCTTTTGTAGTTGCGGATGCTTGTGAAGGGGGTTAATCATAAGTGGGATGGTTGTCCAAGGAAGGGCAGTACCCAAGCACCGGTCCACCCACATATCAAATTATCAGAGTAACGAACGTGAATCATATGAGCATGATGAAAACTAGCTTGACGATAATTCCCATGTGTCCTCGGGAGCGCTTTCCTTTATATAAGAGTTTGTCTTGGCTTGTCCTTTGCTATAAAAAGGATTGGGCCACCTTTCTGCACCTTGTTTACTTTTATTACTTGCTACCCGTTACGAATTACCTTATCACAAAACTATCTGTTACTGATAATTTCAATGCTTGCAGAGAATACCTTATTGAAAACCGCTTGTCATTTCCTTCTACTCCTCGTTGGATTCGACACTCTTACTTATCGAAAGGACTACGATAGATCCCCTATAATTGTGGGTCATCAATACTCTTTTCTGGCACCGTTGCCGGAGAGTGAAGCACCTTTGGTAAGGAAAAAATTATAGTGTGCTGAAATTTACTGTCACTTGTTACTATGGAAAACAATCCTTTGAGGGGCTTGTTTGGGGTATCTTCACCCCGACCAGTAGAGCAAAGAGTTGCTCCTCAACCTACTGAACCTACTGAAAATGTTTACTTTGAAATTCCTTCGGGTATGATAGAGAAACTGCTAGCTAATCCTTTTACAGGAGATGGAACATTACATCCCGATATGCACCTAATCTATGTGGATGAAGTTTGTGGATTATTTAAGCTTGCAGGTATGCCCGAGGATGTTATTGATACGTCTCCAACGTATCTATAATTTTTGATTTCTCCATGCTATATTATCTACTGTTTTGGACATTATTGGGCTTTATTATCCACTTTTATATTATTTTTGGGACTAACCTATTAACCGGAGGCCCAGCCCAGAATTGCTATTTTTTGCCTGTTTTAGGATTTCAAAGAAAAGGAATATCAAACGGAGTCCAAACAGAATGAAACCTTCGGGAACGTGATTTTCTCAACGAATAAGACCAGGGAGACTTGGACTCTACGTCAAGAAATAAAACAGGAGGCCACGAGGTAGGGGGGCGCGCCCACCCCCACCAGGCGCGCCCTCCACCCTCGTGGGCCCCCTGTTGCTCCATCGACGTACTCCTTCCTCCTATATATATCCATGTACCCCCAAACGATCAGACACGGAGCCAAAACCCTAATTCCACCGCCGTAACTTTCTGTATCCATGAGATCCCATCTTGGGGCCTGTTCCGGAGCTCCGCCGGAGGGGGCATCGATCACGGAGGGCTTCTACATCAACACCATAGCCCCTCCGATGAAGTGTGAGTAGTTCACCTCAGACCTACGGGTCCATAGTTAGTAGCTAGATGGCTTATTCTCTCTTTTTGGATCTCAATACAATGTTCTCCCCCTCTCTTGTGGAGATCTATTCGATGTAATCTTCTTTTTTGCGGTGTGTTTGTTGAGACCGGTGAATTATGGGTTTATGATCAAGTCTATCTGTGAATAATATTTGAATCTTCTCTGAATTCTTTTATTTATGATTGGTTATCTTTGCAAGTCTCTTCGAATTATCAATTTGGTTTGGCCTACTAGATTGATCTTTCTTGCAATGCGAGAAGTGCTTAGCTTTGGGTTCAATCTTGCGGTGTCCTTTCCCGGTGATAGCAAGGGCAGCAAGGCACGTATTGTATTCTTTCCATCAAGGATAACAAGATGGGGTTTTCTTCATATTGCATGAGTCTATCCCTCTACATCATGTCATCTTTCTTAAGGCGTTACTCTGTTCTTATGAACTTAATACTCTAGATGCATGCTGGATAGTGGTCGATGAGTGGAGTAATAGTAGTAGATGCAGGCAGGAGTCGGTCTACTTGTCTCGGACGTGATTCCCATATACATGATCATACCTAGATATTCTCATAACTATGCTCAATTCTGTCAATTGCTCAACAGTAATTTGTTCACCCACCGTAGAATACTTATGCTCTTGAGAGAAGCCACTAGTGAAACCTATGGCCCCCGGGTCTATCTTTATCATATTGATCTCCTACTACTTAGTTATTTCCTTTGCTATTTACTTTGCCTTTATTTTACTTTGCATCTTTTATCATAAAAATACCAAAAATATTATCTTATCATACCTATCAGATCTAACTCTCGTAAGTGGCCCTATAGGGATTGACAACCACTATTTGCATTGGTTGTGAGGATTTATTTGTTTTGTGCAGGTGCGAGGGACTCGTGCATAGCCTCCTACTGGATTGATACCTTGGTTCTCAAAAACCGAGGGAAATACTTACGCTACTTTGCTGCATCATCCCTTCCTCTTCGGGGTAAACCAAGCAGTGCTCAAGAGGTAGCAAGAAGGATTTCTGGCGCCGTTGCCGGGGAGGTCTACGCAAAAGTCAACATACCAAGTACCCATCACATACCCTTATCTCCCGCATTACATTATTTGCCATTTGCCTCTCGTTTTCCTCTCCCCCACTTCACCCTTGCCGTTTTATTCGCCCTCTCTCTATCCTCCCTCTCTATTTGCCTCTTTTTGCCCGCTTGCTTTTGGTTGCTTGTGTGTTAGTTTGCTTGCTTGTCACAATGGCTCAAGATAATACTAAATTGTGTGACTTCACTAATACCAACAACAATGATTTTATTAGCACTCCGATTGCTCCTCTTACCGATGCTGAATCTTGTGAAATTAATACTGCCTTGTTGAATCTTGTCATGAAAGATCCGTTCTCCGGCCTTCCTAGTGAAGATGACGCTACTCATCTAAATAGCTTCGTTGATTTGTGTGACATGCAAAAGAAGAAAGATGTGGATAATGATATTGTTAAATTGAAGCTATTTCCTTTCTCGCTTAGAGATCGTGTTAAAGCTTGGTTTTCGTCTTTACCTAAAAATACTATTGATTCATGGAACAAGTGCAAAGATGCTTTTATCTCTAAGTATTTTCCTCCCGCTAAGATCATCTCTCTTAGAAACGATATTATGAATTTTAAGCAACTTGATCATGAACATGTTGCACAAGCTTGGGAGAGAATGAAATTAATGATACGTAATTGCCCTACTCATAGTTTAAATTTGTGGATGATTGTTCAAATTTTTTATGCCGGATTAATTTTGCTTCTAGAAATCTTTTAGATTCGGCAGCCGGGACGCACTTTTATGGAAATCACTTTAGGAGAAGCTACTAAACTCCTAGATAATATTATGGTTAATTATTCTCAATGGCATACTGAAAGATCTACTAATAAAAAGGTGCATGCAATAGAAGAAATTAATGTTTTGAGTGGAAAGATGGATGAACTTATGAAATTATTTGCTAATAAGAGTGTTTCTTCTGATCCTAATGATATTCCCTTGTCTACTTTGATAGAGAATAATAATGAATCTATGGATGTGAATTTTGTTGGTAGGAACAATTTTGGTAACAACACGTATAGAGGAAATTTCAATCCCAGGCCTTACCCTAGTAATCCCTCTAATAATTATGGTAATTCCTACAACAATTCTTATGGAAATTATAATAAGATTCCCTCTGATTTTGAATCTAATATTAAAGAATTTATTACTTTGCAAAAGAATTTTAATGCTATGATTGAAGAAAAATTGCTTAAGATTGATTATTTGGCTAGGAACGTTGATAGAATTGCTCTTGATGTTGATTCTTTGAAACTTAGATCTATTCCACCTAAGCATGATATCAATGAGTCTCTCAAAGCCATGAGAATTTCCATTGATGAGTGCAAAGAAAGAACCGCTAGGATGCGTGCTAAGAAAAATGCCTTTATAAGAGCGTGTTCTTCTAGTTCCTATGAAAATAAAGATGAAGATCTAAAAGTTATTGATGTGTCCCCTATTAAATCTTTGTTTTGCAATATGAATCTTGATAATTATGGGACTTATTATGATCCACCTTTACCTAGAAGGCGTTCCAAGAATTCGGAATTTGATGATCTTGATGCTAAATTTGATAAAAGTGGGATTGAAGAAATTAAAACCCTAGATGTTGCTAAACCCACTATTATGGATTTCAAGGAATTTAACTATGAAAATTGCTCTTTGATTTATTGTATTTCCTTGTTGCAATCCGTGCTAAATTCTCCTCCCGCTTATAGTCAAAATAAAGCGTTTACTAAACATATCGTTGATGCCTTGATGCAATCTTATGAAGAAAAACTTGAATTGGAAGTTTCTTTCCCTAGAAAACTTTATGATGAGTGGGAACCAACTATTAAAATTAAAATTAAATACCATGAATGCTATGCTTTATGTGATTTGGGTGCTAGTGTTTCCACGATTCCAAAGACTTTGTGTGATTTGTTAGGTTTCTGTGATTTTGATGATTGCTCTCTAAACTTGCACCTTGCGGATTCCACTATTAAGAAACCTATGGGAAGAATTAATGATGTTCTTATTGTTGCAAATAGGAATTATGTGCCCGTAGATTTTATTGTTCTTGACATAGATTGCAATCCTTCATGTCCTATTATTCTTGATAGACCTTTCCTTAGAACGATTGGTGCAATTATTGATATGAAGGAAGGAAATATTAGATTCCAATTTCCATTAAGGAAAGGCATGGGACACTTTCCTAGAAATAAAATTAAATTACCTTATGAATCTATTATGAGAGCCACTTATGGATTGCCTACCAAAGATGGCAATACCTAGATCTATTCTTGCTTGTTATGCCTTGCTAGGGGCGTTAAACGATAGCGCTTGTTGGGAAGCAACCCAATTTTATTTTTATTCCTTGATTTTTGCTATTGTTTAGTAATAAATAATTTATCCAGCCTCTGTTTCTGTTGTATTTTTTGTGTTTAATTAGTGTTTGTGCCAAGTAGAACCATTGGGAAGACTTGGGGAAAGTCTTGTTGAACTTGCTGTAAAAAACAGAAACTTTAGCGCTCACAAGAACTGCTGTCATTTTTATTTGGAAAGTGCTATTTAGTTAATTATTTTTGCATATCATTAGTAGATAAATTCCTCACGTGTAGAAATTTATTTTAGAATTTTTGGGGTTCCAGATCTTGCGCTAGCTACAGATTACTACAGACTATTCTGTTTTTGACAGATTCTGTTTTTCGTGTGTTGTTTGCTTATTTTAATGAATCTATGGCTAGTAAAATAGTTTATAAACCATAGAGAAGTTGGAATACAGTAGGTATAACACCAATATAAATTAAGAATGAGTTCATTACAGTACCTTGAAGTGATCTTTTGTTTTCTTTCGCTAACGGAGCTCACGAGATTTTCTACTTTAAGTTTTTGTGTTGTGAAGTTTTCAAGTTTTGGGTAAAGATTTCATGGATTATGGAACAAGGAATGGCAAGAGCCTAAGCTTGGGGATGCCCATGTCACCCCCAAGATAATCTAAGGACACCTAAAAGCCAAAGCTTGGGGATGCCCCGGAAGGCATCCCCTCTTTCGTCTACTTCTATCGATAACTTTACTTGGAGCTATATTTTTATTCGCCACATGATATGTGTTTTGCTTGGAGCGTCTTGTATTATTTGAGTCTTTGCTTGTTAGTTTAACACAATCATCCTTGCTGTACCCACCTTTTGAATTTGTTAGAATACATGATTTGGAATTTGTTAGAATACTCCATGTGCTTCGCTTATATCTTTTGAGTTATATAATTTTGCTCAAGTACTTCACTTATATCTTTTAGAGCACGGTGGTGGATTTGTTTTATAGAAACTATTGATCTCTCATGTTTCACTTAGATTATTTTCAGAGTCTTAATAGCATGTAATTTGCTTAAAATCCTAATATGCTAGGTATTCAAAGTTAGTAAAATTTTCTTAAGAGTGTTTTGAATACTAAGAGAAGTTTGATCCTTGATGATTGTTTTGAGATATGGAGGTAATACTATCAAAGTCGCGCTAGTTGAGTAGTTGTGAAATTGAGAAATACTTGTGTTGAAGTTTGCAAGTCCCGTAGCATGCACGTATGGTAAACGTTATGCAACAAATTTGAAACATGTGGTGTTATTTGATTGTCTTCCTTATGAGTGGCGGTCGGGGACGAGCGATGGTCTTTTCCTACCAATCTATCCCCATAGGAGCATGCGCATAGTACCGAGGTTTTTGATGACTTGTAGATTTTTGCAATAATTATGTGATTTCTTTATGACTAATGTTGAGTCCATGGATTATACGCACTCTCACCCTTCCATCCTTGCTAGCCTCTTTGGTACCGTGCATTGCCCTTTCTCACATTGAGAGTTGACGCGAACTTTGCCGATGCATCCAAACCCCGTGATATGACTCTTTCACACATAAACCTCCTTATATCTTCCTCAAAACAGCCACCATACCTACCTATTATGGCATTTCCATAGCCATTCCGAGATATATTGCCATGCAACTTTCCATCATTCCGTTCATCATGACACATTCATCATTGTCATATTGCTTAGCATGATCATGTAGTTGACATAGTATTTGTGGCAAAGCCACCATTCATAATTCTTTCATACATGTCACTCTTGGTCCATTGCATATCCCGGTACACCGCCGGAGGCATTCATATAGAGTCATCTTTTGTTCTAGTATCGAGTTGTAATCATTGAGTTGTAAATAAATAGAAGTGTGCTGATCATCATTTTCTAGAGTGTTGTCCCAAGTGAGGAATAAATAAAAAAAGGAGAAAGGCCATAAAAAAAGGCCCAAAAAAGGGGAAGAAAGGCCATAAAAAAAGAGAAGACCCAACAAAAAGATAAACAAATGAGAGAAAAAGAGAGAAGGGACAATGTTACTATCCTTTGCCACACTTGTGCTTCAAAGTAGCACCATAATCTTCATGTTAGAGAGTCGCTTGTTTTGTCACTTTCATATACTAGTGGGAATTTTTCATTATAGAACTTGGCTTTTATATTCCAACAATGGGCCTCCTCAAGTGCCCTAGGTCTTCGTGAGCAAGCAAGTTGGATGCACACCCACTAGTTTCTTTTGTTGAGCTTTCATACATTTATAGATCTAGTGCATCCGTTGCATGGCAATCCCTACTCCTTGCATTAACATCAATTGGTGGGCATATCCATAGCCCATTGATTAGCCTCGTTGGTGTGAGACTTTCTCCTCTTTTGTCTTCTCCACATAAACCCCCTTCATTATATTCTATTCCACCCATAGTGCTATGTCCATGGCTCGCGCTCATATATTGCGTGAAAGTTTATAGGTTTGAGATTACTAAAGTTTGAAACAATTGCTTGGCTTGTCATCGGGGTTGTGCATGATGAGAGCATTCTTGTGTGACGAAAATGAAACATGACTAAACCATATGATTTTGTAGGGATGAACTTTCTTCGGCCATGTTATTTTGAGAAGACATAATTGCTTAGTTAGTATGCTTGAAGTATTATTATTTTTATGTCAATATGAACTTTTGTCTTGAATCCTTCAGATCTGAATATTCATACCACAATTAATAAGAGTTACATTAAAATTATGCCAAGTAGCACTCCGCATCAAAAATTCTATTTTTATCATTTACCTACTCGAGGACGAGCAGGAATTAAGCTTGGGGATGCTTGATACGTCTCCAATGTATCTATAATTTTTGATTGCTCCATGCTATATTATCTACTATTTCGGACATTATTGGGCTTTATTATCCACTTTTATATTATTTTTGGGACTAACCTATTAACCGAAGGCCCAGCCCAGAATTGCTATTTTTTCCTGTTTTAGGGTTTCGAAGAAAAGGAATATCAAACGGAGTCCAAACGGAATGAAACCTTCGGGAATGTAATTTTCTCAACGAAACAGACCAGGGAGACTTGGACCCTACGTCAAGAAATAAAACAGGAGGCCACGAGGTAGGGGGGCGCGCCCTCCACCCTTGTGGGCCCCCTGTTGCTCCACCGACGTACTCCTTCCTCCTATATATCCACGTACCCCCAAATGATCAGAAATGGAGCCAAAACCCTAATTCCACCGTCGTAACTTTATGTATCCATGAGATCCCATCTTGGGGCCTGTTCCGGAGCTCCGCCGGAGGGGGCATCGATCATGGAGGGCTTCTACATCAACACCATAGCCCCTCCGATGAAGTGTGAGTAGTTCACCTCAGACCTACGGGTCCATAGTTAGTAGCTAGATGGCTTCTTCTCTCTTTTTGGATCTCAATACAATGTTCTCCCCCTCTCTTGTGGAGATCTATTCGATGTAATCTTCTTTTTGCGGTGTGTTTGTTGAGACCGATGAATTGTGGGTTTATGATCAAGTCTATCTATGAATAATATTTGAATCTTCTCTAAATTCTTTTATGTATGATTGGTTATCTTTGCAAGTCTCTTCGAATTATCATTTTGGTTTGGCCTACTAGATTGATCTTTCTTGCTATGGGAGAAGTGCTTAGCTTTGGGTTCAATCTTGCGGTGTCCTTTCCAGGTGACAGTAAGCGCAACAAGGCACGTATTGTATTGTTGCCATAGAGGATAACAAGATGGGTTTTTCTTCATATTGCATGAGTCTATCCCTCTACATCATGTCATCTTGCTTAAGGCGTTACTCCGTTTTTAACTTAATACTCTAGATGCATGCTGGATAGCGGTCAATGAGTGGAGTAATAGTAGTAGATGCAGGCAGGAGTCGGTCTACTTGTCTCGGACGTGATGCCTATATACATGATCATACCTAGATATTCTCATAACTATGCTCAATTCTGTCAATTGCTCAACAGTAATTTGTTCACCCACCGTAGAATACTTATGCTCTCGAGAGAAGCCACTAGTGAAACCTATGCCCCCCGGGTCTATCTTTATCATATCAATCTCCTACTACTTAGTTATTTACTTTGCCTTTATTTTACTTTGCATCTTTATCATAAAAATACCAAAAATATTATCTTTATCATATCTATCAGATCTCACTCTCATAAGTGGCCCTATAGGGATTGACAACCCCTATAGGGATTGACAACCCCTATTTGCGTTGGTTGCGAGGATTTATTTGTTTTGTGTAGGTGTGAGGGACTCGCGCGTAGCCTCCTACTAGATTGATACCTTGGTTCTCAAAAACTGAGGGAAATACTTACGCTACTTTGCTGCATCATCCCTTCCTCTTCGGGGAAAACCAATGCATTGCTAAAAGAGGTAGCAAGAAGGATTTCTGGCGCCGTTGTCAGGGAGGTCTATGCAAAAGTCAACATACCAAGTACCCATCACATACCCTTATCTCCCGCATTACATTATTTGCCATTTGCCTCTCGTTTTCCTCTCTCCCACTTCACCCTTGTCGTTTTATTCGCCCTCTCTCTCTATCCTCCCTCTCTATTTGCCTCTTTTTGTCCGCTTGCTTTTTGTTTGCTTGTGTGTTAGTTTGCTTGCTTGTCATTATGGCTAGTCCTTTACCTTATGCCTCTATATCTAAAATTGGGGAAACTATTGTCGATAATAATTCTGATGCTCCTACTAAAGAACCCACTATCTCACATATAAAAAGATTCCGTGTTGGTAGTGGTAATATTATTGGAAAAGGAGTTATTTAAGATTTCTTTACTTGTGCCGGTGCTTTACCTTCTATGGGTAGTTCTATCCTTCATAGAACTAGTAGTCTTGCAGATGCTATTGCCATGCTTGTAGTTGAACTTGAAAGACTGTAACATCCCAAAATTCTAAATTTTGGAATGTCATAATAAATAGATAGATTTGATTGATTGTTTGATTGATTGTCTGAAAGTGAGTGAATTCGAAACTTTTGAAAGTTAAATGAGAGGGAATAAAAGGACTTTCCCAAACTTTCATATTTTGCTTTCTGATCTCCATGAATTCAAATTCTTTTCAAATACAAAACCCTTGAGCGAAGATGATATGACTTCTTCCATTTAAAATTAAATGAAAGGGTATTTGAAAATAATTGAATTTCATTTGGAAATATTTCAATTCTGAAACTTTATGCAACTCAATGATTTTCACGAGAAAAGATAAAATGACTTCTTCAAATTATATGAAATATGAGTTGGGAGTTTCAAAGAATTAAATTCAAAGTTCTTTTGAATTTATTTTCAATTTGGAATTGGTTGAGTTTTATTCAAATTATTTTTCTCCAAAAATAAAATATATGGAAAATAGGGTAACATGATTCCCTACATTAGAAAATTGGAGAAAAATTAATTTGAAATCATTTTGGTATTTTTAAAATTTGTTGTTGGATTTTAATAGACCAGTAGCACTCTTTGATTTATCTGAATTTGTGTGGATTTTATTTGAAGTTATAAAAATGTTCATGTCGTAGAAAATCTTTTTCTGAAAATTTTGATATATTATATGCCTATATAATATTTTTAGTTATTTTGTTTTTATTATTTTAGTTCTCTGAAAAAAATGTTTATAAAAAAACTTCCCGCCAACTGGGCCGGCCCAGCTCCCAGGCCAGGCCGCGGCCCAGCCCACCACCTCGTCGTCCTCGAGCTCGGGAGGGACTCCCGAGCCAGCACGCCGCCGCGCCGTGGCCTCCACGGAGTCCTCCGCCGCCTTACCCCTCCTCCAAGGCCACCTCCTCCCATCCCCTACTATAAAGCCGCCGCCCCAGGCCCCGTTTCCCTCTTGGTCGCGCCGTCGCCTCCTCCCCGCATCGCCGCACTGCGCCGCCACGCCGCCATTGCCGCACCGCAGCCCCGCCGCCTCTCGCCTCGCGCCGCCACCGCACCTCCGCCCGCTGCCGCGCCGCT